>NW_024057931.1:255683-389691 GCF_016432855.1 Salvelinus namaycush | reverse complement strand
CTCCTTCCTCTTCCTCTCTCCCCCACACCATCTCCTCTCCTCTCTCCCCCACACCATCTCCTCTCCTCTCTCACCACACCATCTCCTCTCCTCTCTCCCCACACATCTCCTCTCTCTCTCCCCACACCATACTCCTTCCTCCTCTCCCCACACCAATCTCTCTCCTCCTCTCTCCCACACCATTCCTCTCTCCCCACACCATCTCCTCTCTCCCCACACCATCTCCTCTCCTCTCTCCCACACCATACTCCTCTCGGCCCACACCATCTTCCTCTCTCCCACACCATCTCCTTCTCTCTCCCCACACCATCTCCTCTCCGCTCTCCCACCACCATCTAACCTCCTCTCTCCCCACACATCTCCTCCTCCTCTCTCCCCATACCATCTCCTTCCTCTCTCCCCACACCACTTCCCTCTCTCCCCACCACCATCTCCTTCCTCCCTCCCCACACCATCTCCTATCCTCTCCTCCTATCCACACACCATCTACTCTCCTCTCCTCTCTCCACACACGCATCTCCTCTCTCCCCACACCATCTCCTCTCTCCCCACACACCATCTCCCTCTTCTCCAACACCATCTCCTCTCTTCCCCACACCCTATCCTCTATCCCCACAACCATCTCCTCTCCTCTATCCCCAAACATCTCCCTCTCTCCCCACCCACTCCTCTCCTCTTCTCCCCACACCATCCTCCCCCCTACCCGCTCCTCTCTCCCCACACCATAACTCCTTCCTCTCTCCCCACACCATAATAATCTCTCTCTCCCCACACATCTACTATCCTCTCTCCCCCACACATATCCCTCCTTATCCCACACCATCTACTCTCCTCTCTCCCCAAACCACTCTCCTCTCCTCTCTCCCAACCACCTCTACTATCCTCTCTCTCACAACCCGACCTCTCTCCACACACCTATCCTCGCCTCTCACCCGACACCCTCTCTCTCCTCTCCCCACAAAAGATTCCTCTCCCGAACAACACCACTTCTCCTCTCATCTTCCCCAACACTCTCTCTAATCTCTCCCCAAACCTCTCCTCTCCCTCCCCCACACCCCTCCTCTAATTCTATACCACCAAACTTCCTCGCCTGCCTCTCCCCACACCTCTCTCGCCTCTTCACCAAACCATCTCCTCTCACCACACCATATACTCTCCTCTCTCCCACACCATATGCCTATACTACTCTCCCCACACCATCTCCTCTTCGCTCCCTCCTTCTCCCCACACCATCTCCTCTCCTCCCCACACCATACATCCTATCCCTCTCACAATCACAATCTCTTCCTCTCTCCCCACACCATCTCCTCATCCTCGCTCCCACACCAGCTCTTCCTTCTACCCACACACCATCTCCTACCTCATCCTTCTCTCTCCCACACCATCTCCCTCTGCTCTCTCACCCACATCTCCTCTCCTCTCTCCCCACCCCATCTCACTCTCCTCTAGCCCCACACATCTCCTCTACTACTCCCAACCATCTCTCTCCTCTATCCCACACCATTCCTATCTCTCCCTTCTCTCCCACACCATTCCTATCCTCTATCCTTCTATCCCCACACCATATCCTCTTCGTATATCCACACACCATCTCCTCTCCCTCTCTCCCCAACACATCTACTCTCTCTACCCCCACACCATCTGCCGCTCACTCTCGCACACACCATCTCTCCTCCTCACTCCCCAAACCATCTCCTCTCTCTCCCCCACACATCCCTCTTTCTCTCCCCACGACCATCTCATCTCCTCTCTCCCCACAACACCATCTCCTCTCCTTCTCCCCAACACCATCTCATCTTCTCTCTCTCCGCCTCCCCACACCATTTCCTCTTCTCCCCCACCATCTCCTCTCCTCTCTACCCACCCATCTCCTCTCCTCTCTCCCAAAACCATCTCTCTCCTCATCCCACAAAATCTCCGATCATCGCTCCCCACAACCATACTCATTTCTCTCCCCCCACACCATCTCGCTATCCTCTCTCCACACAATCTCTCTCCTCTCTCCCCACACCAATCTCTCTCCTCATTCAACCCCCTCCCCCCCACACCATCTCCTATCTCCCCACACCATCTCCTCCTCCCCACACCATCTTCCTCTCCTCTCTCCCACACCATTTCCTTCCTCTCTCACCCACACATCTCCTCTCCCCCACAACCATCTCCTCTCCACACACACCATTCATCCTCCTCTCTCCCACATCCATGCTTCCTATCCTCCTCTCCTTCTCTCTCCACACACCATATCCATCCTCTCGCCTTCTCTCGCCCACCACATATCCTCTCTCTCTCCCACACACCATTCCGCGGCTCTCTCCCCAACACATCTCCTCTCCTCTCCCCAACATCTCCTCTTCCTCTATCCCAACACCATCTCCTCTACTCTCTCCCACACCATCTCCTCTCATCAATCCCACACCATTCCTCTCCGCTCTCCCCACACATTACTCTTCTCTCTACCCCACACCATTCTCCCTCTCCTCTCCCCACACCATCTCCTCTCCTCTCTCCCTCACACCATATATTCTCCCCACACCATACTCCTCTCCCTGTCCCCACACCATCTCCCTCCCTCTATCCCCACACCATCTTCCTCTCTCCCCACACCCATTCCTCTTCCCCCAACACCATCTCCTCTCCTCTCTCCCACACCATCTCCTCTCCTCTCTCACACACCATCTCCTTCCTCACTCCCCACACCATCTCCTCTCCTCTATCCCCACACCATCTCCTCCTTCTCTCTCCCCACACCATATCTCTCCTCTCTCCCCACACCATCCCTCTCCTCTCTCCCCACACCATCTCCTCTTCTCTTCCTCCTCTCTCCCCACACCATCTCGCTTCCTCCCCACACCATCTCCTCTCCTCGCTCCCCACACCATCTCCTCCCTCTCTCCCCACACAATCTCCGGTCCCGCTCCCAACACCAATTCCTCCCTCGCTCCCCACACCATCTCCTTCTCTCCCCCCACACCATCTACTCTCCTCCTATCCCCACACCATCTCCTCTCCTCTCTCCCACACCTCTCCTCTCTCTCTCCCCACACCATATCCTCTCTCCCCACAACATCTCCTCTCTCCCCACCCATATCCTCTCCTCTTCCCCACACCATGCTCCTCCCTCGCTACCAACACCATATCATCGCCCACACCATCCCCTCTTCCCCCACACCATCTCCTCTCCTCTTCTCCCCACACAATCTACTTCACTTCTCCTTCTCTCTCCCCACACCATCCTCCGATCCCTCTCCTTCCTCTCTCCCCACCACCATCTCCTCTTCTCCCTCCACACACGGCATCTCAGATTCTCTCTCCCCACACCATCGCCTCTCCGCTCGACCCCCACAAAATAGCCTCTCCGTATCTCCCCACACATCCTCCTCTCCTCTCTCCCCACACCAGATTCCTCTCTCACTCCCACACCCATCTCCTCTCCTCTATCACCACACCATATCCCCTTCTCTCTCACCACACCATCTCCTTCTCCTCTCTCCCCACACAAATCGCCTCTCCCTATCTATCCCACACCATCTCCTCTTCCCCACACCATCTACTTCTCCTATGTCCCAAACACATCTCCTCGCCTCTCTCCCCAAACATCTCCTCTCTCCCCACACCATCTACTCTCTCACACACAAATCTCCTCTCCTCTCGCCCCACACCATGTCCTCGCCTCTATGCCCACACCCTCTCCTCTCCTCTCTCCCCACAACATCTCCTCTCCTCTCTCACACACCCTCTCCTCTCCGCCTCTCTAAATCACCACCATCTCCTCTACTCTCCCCACACCTCTCCTTCTCCTATTCCCCACACCCTCTACTCTCATTCCCCAACACAGATCCTCTCCTCTAGTCACACACACCTCTACTCTCCTCTCGTCCCACACCCTCTCCTCTCCCCACACCCTTCCTCTCTCTCTCACACACCCTCTCCTCTCCTCTCTCCCACACCCTCTCCTCCTATCCCACACATATCCTCTCTTATCCTCCTGCTCTCTCCTCTCTCCTCCTACTCCCCACACCATACCTCTCTCTCTCCCACACTCTCCTCTCCTCTCGCTTCTTCTCTCTCCTTCTCTCCTCCTCTCACCCGCCCACACCATCTCCTCTCCCCTCTCTCCCCACACCCATCCTCCTCTCATATCTGCCACCCATCTCCATCTCCTCTCTCCACCAACACCATATCATCGAATCTATCCCCACACCATCTCCTCTCCTCTCCCTACTCTCCCCACAACCACTCCTCCCTCTCATCTCTCCTTCTCTCTCCCCACACCATATCCTATTCTCTTCTCCCACACACCATCTCCTCTTCTCTCTCCCCACACCATCTCATCTCCGCTTCCCCACCCATCTACTCTACTCACTCCCCACACCATTCATCTATCTCTTCACAACACATCTCCTCTTCTCCTCCCCACAAAATCGTCCTCTCATCTCTCCCCACACCATCTCTCTTCTCTCCCTTCTCTCTCCCCACACCATATCTCCTCTCCTCGCGCCCCACACCATCTCATCTATCCCACACCATCTCCTCTCTCCCACACCCATCTCCTCTCTCCCCACACAATCTACTCTCTCCCCACACCCTATTCCTCTCCTCTTCCTTCTCTCCTCCCTCTCTCCCCACAACCATCTCCTCTCCTCTCTCCCCACACCATCTCCTCTCCTCTCTCACCACCAACCCTCTCCGTCCCCTCCTCACACACTCTCCTCTCTGCCCAACAATCCTCCTCTCTCCCCACACCATCTCATCTACTCTCTCCTTCTCCCTCCTCTCTCCCCACACCCATCTCCCTCTCTATCCCCACACCATCTCCTCTCCTCTCTCCCCCACACATCTCCTCTCCTCTCCTTCCCCCACACCAATTCCTTATCCTATCCTCTCTCTCTCCCCACACCATCTCTCTTCTCGCTCCCCACACCATCTCCTCTTCTCTCTCCCCAACCATCTCCTCTCTCCCCACACCATCTCCTCTCCTCTCTCCCCACACCATCTACTCTCCTCTCTCCCCACACCATTCCTCGCCTCTCCTCCCCACACCATCTCCTCTACTCTCGCCCCACACATCTCCTCGCCTCTCTCCCCACCCCATCTCCTCTTCTCTCCCCACACCATCTCCTCTCCTCTCTCCCCACACCAGCCTCTCCTCTATCCCCACACCAATCTCATCTCCTCTCTCCCCAACACAATCTCCTCTTCCCACACCACCATCTCCCTCGCCCCACACCATCTCCTCTCCTCTCTCCCCACAACACTCCTCTCCTCTCTCCCCACACCATCTCCTCTCCCCCCACACCATCGCCTCTCACCCCACACATATTCATATCCTTCTCCCCACACATCTCCTCTTCTCCGCCCCACACCATCTCCTATCCTCTATCCCCACACCATCTCCTCTCTCCGCACCACACCCTCTCCTCTTCTCCCCACACCATCTCCTCTCTCTTCCCCACACCCTCTCCTCTCCTCTCTCCCACACCCTCTCTTCTACTCATCTCCCCACACCCTCTCCCTCCTCTCTCCCACACCCTCTCCTCTCCTTCTCCCCACCCCTCTCCTCTCTCCCCACACCCTGTCCTCTCCTGCTCTCCCCACACCCTCTCCTCTCCTCCTCTCTCACCACACCCTCTCCTCTCCTCTCCCCCAACACCTCTCCTTCCTCTCTCCCACACCATCTCCTCTCTCCCCACACCACTCATCTCTCCCCACACCTCTCTCTCTCCCCACCAATATCCTCTCCTCTCTCCCACACCCTACTCCGTCTCTCACCACACCATACTCTCTCTCCCCACACCATTCCTCGCCTCCCTCCCCACACCCCATCTCCTCTCCTCTCTCCCCACACACCATCTCTATCCTCGCTCCACAACATCTCCGATCCTCTCTTTCCCCACACCCTCTCCTCTCCTCTTTTCCCCACACCATCTCCTCTCCTCTAATACCCACACCATCTCGCTCTCTCTCCCCCCACACATTCCTCTCCTCTCTCCACCACACCATCTCCTCTCTCCCACACCATCTCCTCTACTCCCCACACAATCTCCTCTTCCCCACACGAATCTCTCTCCTCTCTCTCCCCACACCATCTCTCTCCTCTCTCCCACACCATATCCGATCCCCCACACCATCTCCTCGCCCCCCAACACCATCCCTCTCCTCTACTCACCACACCATCTCCTCTTCTATATCCACACACACCCTTCCCTCTCTGCCCAACCCATCTCCTCTCTCACCACCCCCTCTCCTATCCTCCTCACCACACCATCGCCTCTAATCTCTCCCCACACCATTAACCTACTCTGCCCCACAAACCTCTCTCTCCACACAACACTCTCCTCTCTACCCACCACCATCTCCTCTATCCCCAACCCGTCTCATCTCGTCCAAACACCATCGCCTCTACTCTATCCCCACACAATCTCCTCTCCTCTCTCCCCACACATCTCCTCTCTCTCCCCCACACCATCTCCTCTCCTCTCTCCCCCCAAAACACATTCCCTCTCTCTCTCCCCACACCATCTCCTTCCTCTTCCCCACACCATCTCCTCTCCTCTTCCCACACCTCTCCTTTCTCCTCTCTCCCCACACCATCTACTCTCTCTCTCCCACACCATCTCCCCTCCCCCACACCATCTCCTCCCCCCAACACCATCTCCTCTCCTCTCTCCACACCCATCTCCTCTCCTCTCTCCCCACACCATCTCCTCTTCTCTCTCCCCACAACATCTCCTCTTCTCTCTCCCACACCATTTCCTCTCTCTCTCCCACACCATACCTCCTCTCCTTCCTCTCCCCACCATCCATCTTCTCTCTCCCCACACATCTCATCTCCTCCACCACAACCTCTCCTCTCTCCCACACAATCTCCTCTACTCTCTCCCCACACCCTCTCCTCTCCTTCTCTCTCCACACCATCTCCTCTCCTTCTCTCTCCACACCATCTCCTCTCCTTCTCGCTCCACACCATCTCCTCTCCTCTATCTCCACACCCATTCCCTCTCTCTCTACCCACACCATCCCTCTCCTCTCCCCAACCATTCTCCTCTCCTCTTCCCCACACCATCTCCTCTCCTTTCCCCACACCATCTCTTCCTCATCTCCCACACCATTCTCCTCTCTCCCCACCACATCTCCTCTTCCCCAACCATTCCTCTTCCTCTCTCCCCAAACATCTCCTCTCCTCTCTCACACACAATCTCCTCTCCTCTCTCCCCAAACCATCTTCCTATCCTATCTCCCCACACCATCTCCTCTCCTCTCTCCCCACACCCTCTCCTCTCCTCTCTCCCCACACCTCTCCTCTCCTCTCGCCCCACCACCCTCTCCTTCTCCTCCTCTCCCCACACCCTCTCCTTACTCTATCCCCACACCCTCTCCTCTCTCTCTCCCCACACCCTCTCCTCTCTCCCCACACCCTCTCCTCTCTCCCCACACCATCTCCTCTCCTCTCTCCTTCTCTCCTCCTCTCTCCCCACACCATCTCCTCCCTCTCCTCCCAACACCATCTCTCTCCTCTCTCCCCACACCATCTCCTCTTCCCCACACCATCTCCTCTCTCTCCCCCCACAACCATCTCCTCTCCTCTCTCCCCACACCATTCCTCTCCTCTATCCCCCACACCATCTCCTCTCATTTCTCCCCACACAATCTCCTCTCTCCCCACACCATTTTTTTCCCTTTTTTTTCCCTCTATCCCCACACCATCTCCTCTACTCTCTCCCCAACACCATCTCAGCTCCTCTCTCCCACCCAACCTCCTCCCCCCACACCATCTCCTCTCCCCCAACACCATCTCCCTCCTCTCTCCCCACACATCTCCTTGCTCTCTCCCCACACATCCTCCTCTTCTATCTCCCACACCATCTCCTCTCCTCGTCCACACACAATCTCCTCTTCTCTCTCCCCCCCACCCCCCCCCCCCCCCCCCCCCCCCCCCCCCCCAACCATCTCTCTCTCCCCACACATCTCCTCTCCTCTCTCTCCCCACAACCATCTCCTCTCCTCGCTACCCACACCATCTCCTCTTCTCTTCCCCCCACACCACATCTCCTCTTCTATCCCCCACACCATCTCCTCTCTCTCTCCCACACATCTCCTCTCCTCTCTCCCCACACCATCTCCTCTCCTCTCTCCCCACACCATCTCCTCTCCTCTCTCCCCACACCATCTCCTCTTCCCCACACCATCTCCTCTCTCCCAACACCATCTCCTCTCCTCTCTCCCACACCATTCTCCTCTCCTCTCTCCCCACACCATCTCTCTCCCCCCACACCATCTCCTCTCCCCCCACACCTCTCCTCTCCTCTCTCCCCACCCCATCTCACTCTTCTCTCTCCCAACCATCTCCTTTCTCCTATCCACCACACCATCTCCTTCCTCTCTCCCCAACACCCTTCCTCTTCTCTCCTCCCAACACCATCTCCTCTCTCCCCACACCATCTCCTTCCTCTCTCCCACCCATCTCCTCTCTCTCTACCCACACCATCTCCTCTTCTCTCCCCCCACACCATTCTCTTCCTCCCCACACACCCATCTCTCTCCTCTCTCCCCACACCATCTCTATCCTCTCTCCCACACCATCTCCTCTTTACTCTCTCCCCACACCATCTCCTCTCTCCCCACACCATCTCCTCTCTCCCCACACCATCTCCTCTCCTCTCTGCCCCACACCACTCCTCTCCTCTCTCCCCACACCATTCCTCTCTCCCCACAACATCTCCTCTCCTCTCTCCCCACACCATCTCCTCTCCTCTCTCCCCACAACCTCTCCTCTTCTCTCTCCCACACCCTCTCATCTCCTCCTCCCCACACCCTCTCTCTCCTCTTCTCCCCACACCCTTCCTCTCCTCTCTCCCACAAACCCTCTCCTCCTCCTCTCTCCCCACACCTCTCCTCTCTCCCCACACCATCGCCTCTCCTCTCTCCTTCTCTCTCTCTCTCCCACACCATCTCCTCTCCTCTCTCCCACACCATCTCCTCTCCTCTCTCCCCACACCATCTCCCCTCTCTCCCCACACCATTCCTCTCCTCTACTCCCCAACCATTCCTCTCCTCCTCTCACCACCCATCTCCTCTCCTCGCTCCCCACACCCTCTCCTCTCCTCTCTCCCACACCCTCTCCTCTCCTCTCTCCCCACACCCTCTCCTCTCCTCTCTCCCACACCCTCTCCTCCTCCTCTCTCCCCACCACCCTCCCTCTCTCCCCACACCCTCCTCTCACCCCACACCATCTCCTCTCCTCTCTCCTTCTCTCCTCCTCTCTCCCCACACCATCCTCCTCTCCTCTCTCCCCACACATCTCCTCTCCTCTCTCCCCACACATCTCTCTCTCCCCACACCATCTCCTCTCCTCTCTCCCCACACCATCTCTCTCTACCCACCACCATCCTCCTCTCCTCTCTAACCCACACCATTCCTCTTCTCTCCCCCCACACCATCTCCTCTCTCTCTTCCCACACCATCTCCTCTCCTCTTATCCCCACACAATTCTCTCCTCTCCCCACACCATCTCTCTCCCCACACCATCTCCTCTCTCCCCACAACCATCTCCTTCTCCTCTCTCCCCACACCATCTCCTATCCTCTCTCCCACACCACCCTCTCCTCTCTCCCAACCATCCCTCTCCCCCACACCATCTACTCTCCCCAAACCATCTCATCTCCTCTTCCCACCACCATCTCCTCTCCTCTCTCCCCACACCATCTCCTCTCCTCTCTCCCCACACCATCTCTCTTCTCTCTCCCACACCATTCCTCGTCTTTCTCTCTCTACCCACACTATTCCTTTCTCCATCTCTAGGACATTTACTCCTGAGGCCCACGAAGACAGGACAGGTCTTTGTCTCTAGGACATGAAGATGGGACAGGACAGGTCTCTAGGACATTAACTCCTGTAGACCATGACGACACCATTTTAAAAGCTGAACGTGTGCTGTGCTCAAAAAGGCTTTTATATTTCCACCGGATCAGCAACGGTACTGACATCTCCAGAAGTGACCTTTAATAATATTATATATGCCAATTAGCATAGGCTTTTATCCAAAGCAACTGACAGTCACCAGCAGCATTTGACAGAGGGTGGTCCCGGGAATCACACCCAACGATCCTGGTGTTGCAGGCGCCATGCTCTACCCCGCTGAGCCACAGAGGGGACCGCGCCGTGCCAAAAGAGCGACCGCGCGTGCCAAGAGGACCACTTTGAGTATTAATTACTACTGTGGTCAAACTCCAGCTCAGCTTAACTAGGCCCAATTTGAAGGAGCGTCATTGTTCCATTCCAGAATTCCTACCCTACTATGTAACCTGGAGGATTAGGTAATCCTTAAAAACTAGTTCCTTGATAATCACTTTTGTCCTGCTCGCTCTCGGTCTCCATACCTTGTGAGGTCCTCGTGGAGTACGTCCATTAAGGAAGAGCAGCAGTCATGAGGAGTCCTGCTAGTTCTGGCCAGAGAAGGATCAGGGATCTTCCCTATAGTGAACTTAAAGTAGCGGGGGTGATACACTTATCAAGGCCTGACCACAGAGCCTCATGCTCACACCAAATCCTCTGCTACCCACCTCGGTGACCCAGGAATTAGCCCTGTCAGGGGGGAGAGGGTTGGCAAGAGAGAGAGAGAGAGAGAGAGACAGACAGACAGACACAGAGAGAGGGAGGGAGGAGACAGACAGAAGAGACAGGCAGAGAGGAGACAGAACGGGAGGGCGAGGATGAGAGAGAGAGACAGAGGACGAGAGATTTAGTGTATATGTATGATCCTCTTATCGTGGTAGTTAAATTCTTGTTGATCAGTGTTTATTACTACATTATCAATATAACTACAATTATCAATTCAATTCAAGGGGCTTTATCGTCATGGGAACATATGTTAACATTGCAAAGCACGTGAGGTAGATAACATACAAAAGGTGAAATAACCATAAAAAATGAACAGTAAAACATTACACTCACAGAACGTCCCAAAGAATAAAACATTACACATGTCAATTAAGTCTATATACAGTGTTGAACGATGTACAAGGTTGAAGTACAAAATGGGAAAATAAAGAAACACTGAAAATATGGGTTGTATTACAATGATGCTTGTTCTTCATGGTTGACCTTTCTTGTGGCAACAGGTCACACATCTTGATGCTGTGATGTCACACGCTGGTATTTCACCCAGTAAGATATGGAGTTTATCAATCGGGGTTTGTATCATTGACTGACTGTTGATATCTCATGATAGAGGTTCTGGTTGAAGTAGTCCACCATTGGCGGTGTGTACATTATAAACCATACATTATCATGATTACATATCATTACACTACACGATCCCTGACCGTGATAATCCCCTGCCCTGATAGAGGTTCTTGTGAAGTAGTTCACCATGGCCGGCTGTGTTACATTATAAACCCCTACATATCGATTACTACATTATCATTACCACTACACGACTGAATGTTGATATCTCCTGATAGAGGTCTTGTTGAAGTAGTCCACCATGCGGGTGTACATTATAAACCCACATTATCATTAATACATTATCATTACCACTACCCGACTGACCTGTTGATATCCTCCGATAGAGGTTCTTGTTGAAGTAGTCCACCATGGCGGTGTGTTACATTATAAACCCCTACATTATCGTTACTACATTATCATTACCACTACATGACACATACTCCAACGTTGATATCCTCCGATAGAGGTTCTTGTTGAAGTAGTCCACATGGGCCGGGTGTTACATTATAAACCCACGACATTATCGTTTACTACATTATCATTACCACTACATGAATGACATGTTGAATCCTCATGATAGAGGTTCTTGTGAAGTAGTCACCCATGGCCGGTCAGTGTTACATTAAACCACTACATTACTAATAAACTACAATTATCATTACCAATACACGACTGACCTGTTGAGATCCTCCTGATAGAGGTTCTTGTTGAAGTAGTCCACCATGGCCGGTGTGTTACATTCATAATAAACACTACAGTATCATGAATCATATCATACCACTACACGACGACGGGATATCCTCCTGATAGAGGTTCTTGTTGAAGTAGTCACCATGGCCGGTTGCTCTACATTATTAAAACAACTAAATTATCGTTTACTACATTATCATTACCCACTACACGACTGACCTGTTGATATCTCCTGATAGAGGTTCTTGTTGAAGTAGTTCCACCAATGGCCGGTTTCTTGTGTTACATTATCATTACCACTACCACGACTGACCTGTTGATATCCTCCTGATAGAGGTTCTTGTGAAGTAGTCCACCATGGCGCGTGTTACATTATAAACCACTACATTATCATTACTAACAGTATCATTCCACTACACGACCGACTTTTTGTTGATATCCTCCTGATAGAGGTTCTTGTTGAAGTGTCCACCATGGCCGGCGTGTTACATTATAAACACTACATAGTCATTACTACATTATTCATTACCCACTACAGAATGGACTGTGATATCCTCATGATAGAGGTATTGGTGAAGTAGTCCACCATGGCCGGGTGTTACATTATAAACCACACATTATCATAACTACAATATCATTTACCACTACACGATCTGACCTGTTGATCTCCTCCTTGATAGGAGGTCTTGTTGAAGTAGTCCACCATGGACCGGTATTTATTGTGTTACATATAAAACCACTAAATTTCATTACCACTACACGACTGATCTGTTGATATCCTCCTGATAGAGGTTCTTGTTGGAAGGAGTCCACCATGGCGTTGTGTTACATTATAACCCTCCATATCATTACTACATATTCATTACCACTACACGGGATCTGACCTGCTGTATCCTCCTGATAGAAGGTTCTTGTTGAATTAGTCCCACCATGGCGGTGTGTTACATTATAAACCCTACATTATCTTTTGGTTACTACATTATCATCACCACTACTGACTGACCTGTTAATCTCCTGATAGAGGTTCTTGTGAAGTAGTCACATGGCCGGGGTACATTATAAACCACTAAATATCCTTAAACTACTTATCATGACCACTAACACGACTGACTGTTGATATCCTCTGATAGAGGTTCTTGTTGAAGTAGTCCACCATGGCGGTCTATTGTGTACATTATAAACCACTACATTATCGGACTTACATTATCATGTAACATACACGACGACCTGTTGATATCCTCCTGATAGGGAGGTCTTGTTGAAGTAGTCCACCATGGCCGGTTGTGTTACATATAAACCACAACATTTCGTGACTAATTATCATACCACTACACGACTGACCTGTTTGATATCCTCCTGATAGAGGTTCTTGTTGAAGTAGCCACCATGGCCGGGTTTTACATTATAAACATACATATCGTTACTACTTATCATTACCACACATGACTGACCTGTTGATTATCTCTGATAGAGGTTCTTGTTCTGACGTCTAGTCACATGGTCCGGTGGTGTTACATTATAAACCAATACATTATCATTACTACATTATCATTAACCACTACACGGGACTGACCTGTTGATATCTCCTGATAGAGGTTCTTGTTGAAGTAGTCCACCATGGCCGGTTTGTTGTTACATTATAAACCACTACATATCGTGACTACATTTTCATTACCACTACACGACTGAACTGTTGATATCCTCCGATTAGAGGTTCTTGTTGAAGTAGTCCACCATGGCCGAGTGTGTGTTACATTATAAACCACTACAATATCATGACGACATTATCATTACCATACACGACTGGACCTGTTGATATCCTCCTGATAGAGGTTCTTGTGAAGTAGTCACATTGGCGGTGTGTTACATTATAAACCCTACATTATAATTACTACATTATCATTACCACTACACGACTGACCTGGTGAATCCTACTGATAGAGGTTTCTTGTTGAATGCAGTAGTCCACCCATGGCCGTGTCTGTGTTACATTATTATAAACCCCTACATTATCTATTACTACATTATCATTACCACTACACGACTGACCTGTTGATATCCTCCTGATAGAGGTTCTTGTTGAAGTAGTCCACCATGGCCGGCGTGTTACATTATAAACCACTACATTATCATTACTACATTATCATTACCACTACACGACTGACCTGTTGATATCCTCCTGATAGAGGTTATTGTTGAAGTAGTCCACCATGGCCGGTGTGTTACATTATAAACCACTACATTATCATAACTACATTATCATTACCACTACACGACTGACCTGTTGATATCCTCCTGATAGAGGTTCTTGTTGAAGTAGTCCACCATGGCCGGTGTGTTACATTATAAAACCACTACATTATCATTACCACTACACGACTGACCTGTTGATATCCTCCTGATAGAGGTTCTTGTTGAAGTAGTTCACCATGGCCGGTGTGTTACATTATAAACCACTACATTATCATTACTACATTATCATTACCACTACACGACTGACCTGTTGATATCCTCCTGATAGAGGTTCTTGTTGAAGTAGTCCACCATGGCCGGTGTGTTACATTATAAACCCCTACATTATCGTTACTACATTATCATTACCACTACATGACTGACCTGTTGATATCCTCCTGATAGAGGTTCTTGTTGAAGTAGTCACCATGGCCGGTGTGTTACATTATAAACCACTACATTATCATAACTACATTATCATTACCACTACACGACTGACCTGTTGATATCCTCCTGATAGAGGTTCTTGTTGAAGTAGTCCACCATGGCCGGTGTGTTACATTATAAACCACTACATTATCGTGACTACATTATCATTACCACTACACGACTGACCTGTTGATATCCTCCTGATAGAGGTTCTTGTTGAAGTAGTCCACCATGGCCGGTGTGTTACATTATAAACCACTACATTATCGTGACTACATTATCATTACCACTACACGACTGACCTGTTGATATCCTCCTGATAGAGGTTCTTGTTGAAGTAGTCCACCATGGCCGGTGTGTTACATTATAAACCACTACATTATCGTGACTACATTATCATTACCACTACACGACTGACCTGTTGATATCCTCCTGATAGAGGTTCTTGTTGAAGTAGTCCACCATGGCCGGTGTGTTACATTATAAACCACTACATTATCGTGACTACATTATCATTACCACTACACGACTGACCTGTTGATATCCTCCTGATAGAGGTTCTTGTTGAAGTAGTCACCATGGCCGGTGTGTTACATTATAAACCACTACATTATCATTACTACATTATCATTACCACTACACGACTGACCTGTTGATATCCTCCTGATAGAGGTTCTTGTTGAAGTAGTCCACCATGGCCGGTGTGTTACATTATAAACCACTACATTATCGTGACTACATTATCATTACCACTACACGACTGACCTGTTGATATCCTCCTGATAGAGGTTCTTGTTGAAGTAGTCCACCATGGCCGGCGTGTTGCAGAGACACTGCAGGATGGAGTTCATGTAGCAGGTGTTACCTAGGTTACGCAGGCCGGTGAGCGAGGCGCCCAGACCGCCGAACACAGGGTTCAGGTTACGGATCTTAGCCGCAGACGGACGGGCGATCTCCACCTTGGTGTAGACGCTAGCAGTGGATGGTCTGGGAGAGGGATGTGACAAGTTACAAACAGTACAGTCAAATAAACTGGATTATAAAACAGATAGCTACTGTGACGTCATCAACTTTCATCCAGAAATGTGGATTAAATACTTATGGAGACACAAACCTTATAAATCAAGTTTTGTTATAATCCAATAGTATTTTTTATCATATCCATGAATCCAAATGATCTAGAAACATTTAAATGCAACTTAGTCCAAGGGCAGATTTTAACTCCAGACTCAGATTAAGTGTAGTCCAGGGGTGTATTCATTAGTCGGATTCCATTGCAAAACGTTGTCTGTTGCAAAACATTTTGTAACAGAAACTGTTTCGATTGGATAAATTCAGCTAGGTCCCTCCCAGTTTCGTTCTGTTTTCTCTGTTGGCTTCCGTTTGGTTCCTAGAGTAAAACGGTAAATGGTTTCCGTTGCAAAATGTTTTTAATAAGACAAAACGCTTTACAACGGAATCCAACTAATGAATACACCCCAGGACTTAAAAACATATTCTTCATTGAAAAATAGCTTTTTAGTCCAGTATTAGGCTTAGTCAGAGTGAGTGAAACGTATATATTGACCAGGCCCATCCATGTGACGATGATGTCACCTACTTGGTCTCCCTGTTAAAGGTTGGGCGCGTGGCTGCAGTTATAGGGGCGGTAACCTTCTTTAGCCCCTCCTCCCTCAGGTCCTGGCTGATGTCCGGAGAAGAGTAGGAACGTTTCAGTTTGGACTGCTCCTGGTCGCGGTCCATGGTCTGGTCTGGCTCAGCGGGGCGGGGCTGCTTCTGTTTGGCCGTAGGAGGGGTGGAGGGGGGCGTCTGGGGTACGCTGACCTCAGGGGGGTAGCAGTCCACCCGGTTGGTTGGGGAATGGTAGTAACGGTAGGTACCGGTTACCGTGTCCAAGAACTGGTGGAGAGAGGATAGAGAGGAGAGGGGAGAGTTTCTTTCTTTCGTTCTCCATTTTCTTTTTCTCACAACTGATGGTTGTGTGTGAAAACATTCTCCATCGTATTTGCATGCAATGTAGTTTACCATTACACTGATAGAATATGTACACGTCAATGCTTTCCCCTTGCTGGCTACTTAGCAGTTCTCTTTAAACATCAAGAAACTAAAAGGTGAAACAGTTTGATGTCAGTTTAGTGTTTGTTTTACCTTCATCCAGCCATCAGGCAGGCCTGGTACACTCCTCCCCATCTCCTCACTCCTGGCTCTGGTTAGGAGCTCCCGCTGTGGGACAACACACACATTACATACGTTACACACACATTACACACGTTACACACACACACACACACACACAGTGTATAGAGCGCAGCCAATGTAAGGAGAATTCTGCTCAGTCAAAGGGGGGTAGCTAGCGGTAGTATTGAAATGCAGGGTTCTCCTGTTGCTTCACTAGAATGTTCCCGGCAGGCGATGGTAGAACAACAAAAAAAAGAAAAGAAAAATCGCAAAACTTGGGGATCAAACGTCCCAAGTGCCATTTGTGTCCCACCATTTCCAAGAGCGGTCGAGAACATGCACTCTGGAGGCGGAAATAACTAATAAATAAAATAAAAAAATACTGAAGCTTTTTCTAAAACAACAACATGCCATAACGATGTGGTGGTTTAGAGTGTTGATTATATACCTTGGGTATGACATAGTCATCAACTGTTCTATGCTTTAACATCCCAGGCTGATGGCTCCTCTTTACATCACCACTAAGCTTCAGGGGGGATGGAGCCTGGGGTTTGGGAGGGACACAACACAGTGCAGCTCACATCATTTGACTATGCAGATTAGCTTTATGGGTATCAGTGAGATTGATGGGCTGTATATTAGGACAGTGGTTCTCCAAATCTCTCCTCAGGAACCCCCCAGGTGTGTCACAAATGTAACCCTAAACTATCTCACCTGATTCACCTAGTCAAGGGCCTGATGATTGATTCACCTAGTCAAGGGCCTGATGATTGATTCACCTAGTCAAGGGCCTGATGATTGATTCACCTAGTCAAGGGCCTGATGATTGATTCGCCTAGTCAAGGGCCTGATGATTGATTCGCCTAGTCAAGGGCCTGATGGTTGATTCGCCTAGTCAAGGGCCTGATGGTTGATTCACCTAGTCAAGGGTCTGATGATTGATTCACCTAGTCAAGGGTCTGATGATTGATTCGCCTAGTCAAGGTTCTGATGATTGATTCACCTAGTCAAGGGTCTGATGATTGATTCGCCTAGTCAAGGGCCTGATGATTGATTCGCCTAGTCAAGGGCCTGATGATTGATTCACCTAGTCAAGGGCCTGATGATTGATTCACCTAGTCAAGGGCCTGATGATTGATTCACCTAGTCAAGGGCCTGAGGATTGATTCACCTAGTCAAGGGCCTGAGGATTGATTCACCTAGTCAAGGGCCTGAGGATTGATTCACCTAGTCAAGGGCCTGAGGATTGATTCACCTAGTCAAGGGCCTGAGGATTGATTCACCTAGTCAAGGGCCTGAGGATTGATTCACCTAGTCAAGGGCCTGAGGATTGATTCACCTAGTCAAGGGCCTGAGGATTGATTCGCCTAGTCAAGGGCCTGATGATTGATTCACCTAGTCAAGGGCTTGATGATTGATTCGCCTAGTCAAGGGCCTGATGATTGATTCACCTAGTCAAGGGTCTGATGATTGATTCACCTAGTCAAGGGCCTGATTATTGGTTGACAAGTTGAATCAGGTGTGCTAGTTCTGGAATAGATCAAATACATTAACCGGCTGGGGGTCCCTGAGGAGAGGTTTGGACCGGCTGGGGGTCCCCGAGGAGAGGTTTGGACCGGCTGGGGGTCCCCGAGGAGAGGTTTGAACCGGCTGGGGGTCCCCGAGGAGAGGTTCGAACCGGCTGGGGGTCCCCGAGGAGAGGTTCGGACCGGCTGGGGGTCCCCGAGGAGAGGTTCGGACCGGCTGGGGGTCCCCGAGGAGAGGTTCGGACCGGCTGGGGGTCCCCGAGGAGAGGTTCGGACCGGCTGGGGGTCCCCGAGGAGAGGTTCGGACCGGCTGGGGGTCCCCGGGGAGAGGTTTGGACCGGCTGGGGGTCCCCGAGGAGAGGTTTGGACCGGCTGGGGGTCCCCGAGGAGAGGTTTGAGAACCACTGTAGTAGGATATGGGTTACACATGGGATGGGATTTCCGCTGGTCATTGGGGACAGTCTACTAACTAACTGGTGGCTAATGGATAGTATTAAATTGTGGATATTATCAGACGGGTGAGATGGATGGATGGAGTTTATATTAAGAGATGGGTTGGCTATGGGATGGGCTTACTGTTGTTGGGCTGGAAAGGTACAGTAAAGACTTGGAGAAATGGTTAGATGCTTAGTGCCTCTTTCAGCATCACAGAAACAGAGACTCACTGCCACAGACAGACGGAGAAAGTAGGCTGGCCCTCCTTGAAATCTCGTAGTTTGATGCATTGCGCTCTTTTTGGCTATAAAGCCCTCTTGCATAAACTTCCGCCATACCGTACCTCATTGGTAACCTTCAGACGTACAAGTTACCAGACCTGGACTCAGGGATGGCTAACCCTGGAGATCAATCTCCACCGAGTTACGTAAATCTGATTAAAGTTTTTTGGCACCGCTCATGTGGAATGATCTCCAAAAGTCCTTAAAGTTGGTGGAGTTGGAAAAATGACTTGTGTCATGCAAAGTACATGTCCTAACCAACTTGCCAAAACTATAGTTTGTTAACAAGAAATTTGTGGAGTGGTTGAAAAACGAGTTTTAATGACTCCAACCTAAGTGTATGTAAACTTCTGACTTCAACTGTGTATACACTACTGTTTAAAAGTTTGGGGTCACTTAGAAATGTCCTTTTTGAAAGAATAAAATAACATCAAATTGATCAGAACTACAGTGAAGACATTGTTAATGTTGTAAATGACTATTGTAGCTGGAAATGGAATATCTACATAGGTGTACAGAAGCCCATTACCAGCAACCATCACTCCTGTGTTCCAATGGCACGTTGTGTTAGCTAATCCAAGTGTATCATTTTAAAAGGCTAATTGATCATTAGAAAACCCTTTTGCAATTATGTTAGCACAGCTGAAAACTGTGATTAAAGAAGCAATAAAACTGGCCTTCTTCAGACTAGCTGAGTATCTGGAGTATCAGCATTTGTGGGTTTGGCTCAAAATGGCCAGAAACAAAGCACTTTCTTCTGAAACTCGTCAGCCTATTCTTGTTCTGAGAAATGAAGGCTATTCCATGCGAGAAATTGCCAAGAAACTGAAGATCTTGTCCAACGCTGTGTACTACTCCCTTCACAGAACAGCGCAAACTGGCTCTAACCAGAATAGAAAGAGGAGTGGGAGGCCCCGGGGCACAACTGAGCAAGAGGACAAGTACATTAGAGTGTCTAGTTTGAGAAACAGACGCCTCACAAGTCCTCAACTGGCAGCTTCATTAAACAGTACCCGCAAAACAACAGTCTCAACGTCAACAGTGACAAGGCGACTCCGGGACGCTGGCCAATGTCTACACTGTATTTCTTGTTCAATGAACCATAAACAATTAATGAACATGCACCTGTGGAATGGTTGTTAAGACACTAACAGCTTACAGACGGTAGGCAAGTAAGGTCACAGTTATGAAAACTTAGGACACTAAAGAGGCCTTTCTACTGACTCTAAAAAACACCAAAAGAAAGATGCCCAGGGTCCCTGCTCATCTGCGTGAACGTGCCTTAGGCATGCTGCAAGGAGGCATGAGGACTGCAGATGTGGCCAGGGCAATAAATTGCAATGTCTGTACCGTGAGACGCCTAAGACAGCGCTACAGGGAAACAGGACGGACAGCTGACCGCCCTCGCAGTGGCAGACCATGTGTAACAACACCTGCACAGGATCAGTACATCCGAACATCACACCTGCGGGACAGGTACAGGATGGCAACAACAACTGCCCGAGTTACACCAGGAATGCACAATCCCTCCATCTGTGCTCAGACTGTCCGCAATAGGCTGAGAGAGGCTGGACTGAGGGCTTGTAGGCCTGTTGTAAGGCAGGTCCCCACCAGACATCACCGGCAACAACGTCGCCTACGGGCACAAACCCACCGTCGCTGGACCAGACCGGACTAGCAAAAAGTGCTCTTCACTGACGATCCGCGTTTATCGTCGAAGGAATGAGCGTTACACCGAGGCCTGTACTCTGGAGCGGGATCGATGTACTCTGGAGCGGGATCGATTTGGAGGTGGAGGGTCCATCATGGTCTAGGGTGGTGTGTCACAGCATCATCGGACTGAGCTTGTTGTCATCGCAGGCAATCTCAAAGCTGTGCATTACAGGGAACACATCCTCCTCCCTCATGTGGTACCCTTCCTGCAGGCTCATCCTGACATGACCCTCCAGCATGACAATGCCACCAGACATACTGCTCGTTCTGAGCGTGATTTCCTGCAAGACAGGATTGTCAATGTTCTGCCATGGCCAGCGAAGAGCCCGGATGTCAATACCATAGAGCACGTCTGGGACGTGTTGGATCGGAGGGTGAGGGCAAGGGCCATTCCCCCCAGAAATGTCCGGGAACTTGCACGTGCCTTGGTGGAAGAGTGGGGAAACATCTCACAGCAAGAACTGGCAAATCTGGTGCAGTCCATGAGGAGGAGATGCACAAGGTCCTCTACTCCGACAATTAATCCACACATAAAACGGTCAACTGAATTGTTTCTAGTCATCTCTCCTCCTTCCAGGCTTTTTCATCTTTGAACTTATATGGTGATCGGCATCTAAACTTTCATAGTATTACCACAACAACCGGCAACACAGTTCGTCTTTCAATCACCCACGTGGGTATAACCAATGAGGAGATGGCACGTGGGTACCTGCTTCTATAAACCAATGAGGAGATGGGAGAAGCAGGACTTGCAGCGCGATCTGCGTCACAAATAGAACTGACTTCTATTTTAGCCCTTGGCAACGCAGATGCTCGTTGACGCGCGCGAGCAGTGTGGGTGAAATAATTGAATAACAGATTTCTAAATTTATTTAGCGACGCAAGCGGTGTAGTCAGGGTATAACATTGAGAGACACTGGCCTCCGGAGTGGCTCAGTGGTCTAAGGCACTGCATTGCAGTGCTATCTGTGCCACTTGAGATTCTGGGTTCGAATCCAGGCTCAGTCGCAGCCGGCCACGACCGGGAGAACAACTGGCCCAGCGTCGTCCGGGTTAGGGGAGGGTTTGGCCATCGCGCACTAGCGACTCTGGTGGCGGGCCGGACGCAGTGCACACTGACACGGTCACCAGGTGTACGGTGTTTCCTCCGACACATTGGTGCGGCTGGCTTCCAGGTTAAGCGGACATTGTGTCAAGAATCAGTGCGGCTTGGTTGTGTTTCGGAGGACGCACAGGAGTTGCAGCGATGAGACAAGACTAACTCCCAATTGGGGAGAAAAAATATATATAATAAAAAATGTATAAAATAATTATCTCAAAGTGTTCACTCCTCATGGTTTTAAAAGGACTAGTGTGAGGAAGATGGTGGAAACTCCCTCCTCGTGAACGCCTTCTATGAGAAGAGTAGAGAATCGGAACGCAGCCACAGATAGACAGAGACACTGACCTTAATCTCAGTGACGACACGGCTGGGAGCTGGCGAGTCCAGAGAAGCACCGTTTGTTGGCGTATCCTCCCTTTGCTCCTCCCCAACCCCGTTCTCCTCCTCTGCCTTCTGTCTCTCCAACCTCTTCCTCTCCTGAGTCCTGTTCTCTTCCTCCTTCCTCTTCTTCTTCTCCGTCTCCTCATTATCCTTCTCCTGGTTCTCCCGGCGTTCCCTCTCTCTCCACTCCTCCTCGGTGTGGCGGTCCTGTGTGCGTTGTTCCTGCTCTCTCCGGGCCTTCTCCATCAGAGCAGCCGTCTCCGTGTGGATCTGACCGCGTTCCTCGTCCGTCAGCGGGACCGACGGGTCAAAGGCCGGTTTGACCGAGCGGTTGGGTTGGGGTACAGACGGGCCATTCTGGGAGGAGGGGGGCAGGTCCCTGGGGAGGGCATCCAGGGGGGGTTTAGACCCGTCTGAGACTCTGACTGATGGCTTCTTGGTACGGTCGATCTGGGGAAGCGAGGAACGGGAGGAGGGGGTAACAAACAGGGATGATTAAGCTTTTAATTAGACATTTGAAGAACAATAAAAAGCAGAAATGAAAGTGGTGACATTAACACAGCCTTTCTTAACTATTGAGAACTCGGAAAATGCCACCAATGTCTCATTGTGCCGTTCTCTTGAAATATATTTGAAGGGATAGTTTACCCAAATGACAACTGGTTTCCTTACCCTGTAAGCAGTCTATAAAGGTATGAGAGCGATCCATGATTTAGTTTAGTTTCCCTGGCACTGTTTTCAAACGCTTTGGTTTTATGATTTGTGTCACAAATCCAATGAAAGCCATAGTACCTAATACATGACCATTTCACACATCATGTCCAAATCAACCTAAAGTATCTCAAATTGATTGTGTAGCTCATCAAAGTTACTTATAGATGCTTTGGACGTGTGAAAAATTGAAATAAAGGATACCATGACTTGAAACCAAACCAAAAACCGTGGATTGCTGTCATACCTTGTCCATAGACTGCTTATAGGGTAATGAAACCAATGTCATCTTGTGATTTTGCTAAACTATCCTTTTATATATATTTTAAAGCAAAATATTTATTGAATGAATTATAAAAAACAAACAAATGCATGAGCTCGTGCAGTTACCTGTGGGATGTGCTTGGCTGTCCCTCCAGGCTGGCTGGGTGTCCCTGGACCGGCTCCAGGGTCCTTCTTGCTGTGGTCTACTCCAGGGTGAGTGAACCCTGTGTGGGGTGAGTCTGTGGCGTCTGCCTCCGTCCATGTGGAGGGGGTCTCAGGGTGGGAGGGGGTCAGATCCTCCAGGGGGGCACCGTTCACCTGTACGCTACCCAGGGAGGCAGGGGCAGCCTGGGGTTCAGGGTCCGGCTCGGGGGGAGGGGGGGTTGGCGGTTTGGGCTCCTCCAGTGACGGGTAGTTGAAGTTCACTGCTCAACAGAAAACATGAACAAGTAATGCTACAATAACAAGTAATGCTACAATAACAAGTAATGCTACAATAACAAGTAATGCTACAATAACAAGTAATGCTACAATAACAAGTAATGCTACAATAACTACTAGTGAAGTCATGGTTTGGCTCGCTAACTGAATCCAACGGAGGTCTCAAACAAATCACATGTTAATGGTCACAGACACATGGTGAGCAGATGTTATTGGTCACAGACACATGGTCAGCAGATGTTATTGGTCACATACACATGGTTATCAGATGTTATTGGTCACATGGTTAACAGATGTTAATGGTCACATACACATGGTTATCAGATGTTATTGGTCACATACACATGGTTATCAGATGTTATTGGTCACATACACATGGTTATCAGATGTTATTGGTCACATACACATGATTAGCAGATGTTATTGGTCACATACACATGGTTAACAGATGTTATTGGTCACATACACATGGTTAACAGATGTTATTGATCACATACACATGGTTAGCAGATGTTATTGGTCACATACACATGGTTAACAGATGTTATTGGTCACATGGTTAACAGATGTTATTGGTCACATGGTTAACAGATGTTATTGGTCACATGGTTAGCAGATGTTATTGGTTATCAGATGTTATTGGTCACAGACACATGGTTAACAGATGTTATTGATCACATACACATGGTTAACAGATGTTATTGGTCACATACACATGGTTAACAGATGTTATTGGTCACATACACATGGTTAACAGATGTTATTGGTCACATACACATGGTTAACAGATGTTATTGGTCACATACACATGGTCAGCAGATGTTATTGATCACATACACATGGTTAACAGATGTTATTGGTCACATACACATGGTTAACAGATGTTATTGGTCACATACACATGGTTAACAGATGTTATTGGTCACATACACATGGTTAGCAGATGTTATTGATCACAGACACATGGTTAGCAGATGTTATTGATCACATACACATGGTTAGCAGATGTTATTGATCACATACACATGGTTAACAGATGTTATTAGTTATCACATGTTATTGATCACATACACATGGTTAGCAGATGTTATTGATCACATACACATGGTTAGCAGATGTTATTGATCACATACACATGGTTAGCAGATGTTATTAGTTATCACATGTTAATGGTCACATACACATGGTTAACAGATGTTATTGGTCCCATACACATGGTGAGCAGATGTTATTGGTCACATACACATGGTTAGCAGATGTTATTGGTTATCAGATGTTATTGGTCACAGACACATGGTTATCAGATGTTATTGGTCCCATACACATGGTGAGCAGATGTTATTGGTCACATACACATGGTTAGCAGATGTTATTGGTTATCAGATGTTATTGGTCACAGACACATGGTTATCAGATGTTATTGGTCACAGACACATGGTTATCAGATGTTATTGGTCACATACACATGGTTAGCAGATGTTATTGGTCACATACACATGGTTAACAGATGTTATTGGTCACATACACATGGTCAGCAGATGTTATTGATCACATACACATGGTTAACAGATGTTATCGGTCACATACACATGGTTAGTAGATGTTATTGGTCACATACACATGGTTAACAGATGTTATCGGTCACATACACATGGTCAGCAGATGTTATTGATCACATACACATGGTTAGCAGATGTTATCGGTCACATACACATGGTTAGCAGATGTTATTGGTCACATACACATGGTTAGCAGATGTTATTGGTCACATACACATGGTTAGCAGATGTTATTGATCACATACACATGGTTAGCAGATGTTATCGGTCACATACACATGGTTAGTAGATGTTATTGGTCACATACACATGGTTAGCAGATGTTATTGGTCACATACACATGGTTAGCAGATGTTATTGGTCACATACACATGGTTAACAGATGTTATCGGTCACATACACATGGTTAGCAGATGTTATTGGTCACATACACATGGTTAACAGATGTTATCGGTCACATACACATGGTTAACAGATGTTATTGGTCACATACACATGGTTAACAGATGTTATCGGTCACATACACATGGTTAGCAGATGTTATTGGTCACATACACATGGTTAACAGAGGTTATTGGTCACATGGTTAACAGATGTTATTGGTCACATACACATGGTTAACAGATGTTATTGATCACATACACATGGTTAGCAGATGTTATTGGTCACATACACATGGTTAACAGATGTTGATCGGAAATACAGTGTAGACATTGTCAATGTTGTAAATGACTATTGTAGCTGGAAATGGCATGAAAATGACATGAATTTGTGTGTTATTAGTTTAAGCACACTGTGTTTGTCTATTTGTTGTGACTCAGATGAAGATCAGATCAAATTTTATGACCAATTTAAGCAGAAATCCAGGTTTTTCCAAAGGGTTCACATACTCTTTCTTCCCCCTGTACACACACACACAACTACCCTACCCTGGGTGAATGAGATCTCAAAGTTGAACACCATGTTAAAACGGACCTAACTGACACAATGTGGGATCAACTCATCATCACTACATGGAACCATGCTGAAGAAGCATAGACACTTAAAAAGGAACGATTGACATCCTATTTGTGAATCTCTGACTGCTGTTCTATCGATTCCTGGGGTCATGTCATGGTTTCATGTGTCTCTGAGCTAGTCACCGTTCAAGCAGGCAGCGTCATACCGGCTGTATTTCTGCAGGCAGAGTCATACCGGCTGTATTTCTGCAGGCAGAGTCATACCGGCTGTATTTCTGCAGCGTCCTACCGGCTGTATTTCTGCAGGCAGAGTCCTACCGGCTGGATTTCTGCAGCGTCCTACCGGCTGGATTTCTGCAGCGTCCTACCGGCTGGATTTCTGCAGGCAGAGTCATACCGGCTGTATTTCTGCAGGCAGAGTCATACCGGCTGTATTTCTGCAGGCAGAGTCCTACCGGCTGTATTTCTGCAGGCAGAGTCCTACCGGCTGTATTCCTGCAGAGTCATACCGGCTGTATTTCTACAGGCAGAGTCATACCGGCTGTATTTCTGCAGGCAGAGTCCTACCGGCTGTATTTCTGCAGAGTCATACCGGCTGTATTTCTGCAGGTAGAGTCCTACCGGCTGTATTTCTGCAGAGTCCTACCGGCTGTATTTCTGCAGAGTCCTACCGGCTGTATTTCTGCAGGCAGCGTCCTACCGGCTGGATTTCTTGCTTGAACGGCGAATAGCTCAGTGCTGTGGTGTGTTTCGGGTACAGACAGAAATGTGTGAATGTGGTCCGCTGTGAGAGGGTGTTATAGTTGTGTGTTCGGGGGGTTAGGGTGAGGGTTAAGGTTAGGGGTACTCATGCTGTGGGAGGGTGCTATAGCTGTGTGTTCAGGGGGTTAGGGTGAGGGTTAAGGTTAGGGGTAGTCACGCTGTGGGAGGGTGCTGTAGCTGTGTGTTCAGGGGGTTAGGGTGAGGGTTAAGGTTAGGGGTACTCACGCTGTGGGAGGGTGCTGTAGCTGTGTGTTCGGGGGGTTAGGGTGAGGGTTAAGGTTAGGGGTACTCACGCTGTGGGAGGGTGCTGTAGCTGTGTGTTCGGGGGGTTAGGGTGAGGGTTAAGGTTAGGGGTACTCACGCTGTGGGAGGGTGCTGTAGCTGTGTGTTCGGGGCGGTCTGACTTTGGCGTTGGATGTGTACATGGGGTAGAAGAGGAGCCAGCTCTCATAGCCTCCCTCCAGGACCATGGGCTCACTACGCAGGATAGTGGTACTGTCCCACTGTGAAGCACACATTACCTCAATGAAACACACATTACCTCAATGGAAACACACATTACCTCAATGGAAACACACATTACCTCAATGGAAACACACATTACCTCAATGGAAACACACTGACTGAGGAAACACACATTACCTCAATGGAAACACACTGACTGAGGAAACACACATTACCTCAATGGAAACACACTGACTGAGGAAACACATTACCTCAATGAAACACACTGACTGAGGAAACACACATTACCTCAATGAAACACACTGACTGAGGAAACACACATTACCTCAATGGAAACACACATTACCTCAATGAAACACACTGACTGAGGAAACACACATTACCTCAATGGAAACACACTGACTGAGGAAACACACATTACCTCAATGGAAACACACTGACTGAGGAAGCATAGCAGGGAACACACATTCCTATGTTATGTTACCTTGTAGAGAGCATCTTTGAGGCTTTGTAAGGTGGTTCCCAGTTTGAGGTCAGTAACAGAGCTGAACCAGTCCAGTAGGACAATGTAATCTACGAACCCCCGTCTCTTCCACGTCTCTCTGGATGCAGCAGGTAGATTGGCCTCTATCTGGTTCACTGTGATGCTGTGGGAACAGAATAATGACCCGTTACCCTTGAGCAGGGGTGCACAACACACGGCCCACGGGCTGAATGTGGCCCCAGAGAAGACAGCTTGTAGCCCGTAGTGATTATTAGTATTTTTTTAATACATTTATTTGGGTATGCTCAGAGTGGAGACCTGGATCAACCATACATGTAACAACCCTCCATCCATTGCTCCCTCCGTACCCAGGGTTGATCGCCTCCTCTGGGACACTGATGACAGTCTGGGTGGGGACCTGGATCTGTGAGTCCTGGAAGTCTCGGAGGCAGCGAGCGTCCATCACAATGACCGTAATGGCCTGGTCCCTCATCATCTTGAACAACCCCTCTGCTGTGATCCCTCCTGCTGGCACCGCAGCTAGGGAGGTAGGTACGGAGGGAGGGAGGGAGGTAAGTACGGAGGGAGGGAGGTAGGTACGGAGGGAGGGAGGGAGGTAGGTACGGAGGGAGGGAGGTAGGTAGGTACGGAGGGAGGGAGGGAGGGAGGGAGGGAGGGAGGGAGGTACGGAGGGAGGGAGGTAGGTACGGAGGGAGGGAGGTAAGTACGGAGGGAGGGAGGGAGGGAGGTAGGTACGGAGGGAGGGAGGGAGGTAGGTACGGAGGGAGGGAAGGGAGGTAGGTACGGAGGGAGGGAAGGGAGGTAGGTACGGAGGGAGGGAGGGAGGGAGGTAGGTACGGAGGGAGGTAGGTACGGAGGGAGGGAGGGAGGTAGGTACGGAGGGAGGGAGGGAGGTAAGTACGGAGGGAGCGAGGGAGGTAGGTACGGAGGGAGGGAGGTACGGAGGGAGGGAGGGAGGTAGGTACGGAGGGAGGGAGGGAGGTACGGAGGGAGGGAGGGAGGTAAGTACGGAGGGAGCGAGGGAGGTAGGTACGGAGGGAGGTACGGAGGGAGGGAGGGAGGGAGGTAGGTACGGAGGGAGGGAGGTAGGTACGGAGGGAGGGAGGGAGGTAAGTACGGAGGGAGGGAGGGAGGTAGGTACGGAGGGAGGTACGGAGGTAGGGAGGGAGGGAGGTAGGTACGGAGGGAGGGAGGGAGGTACGGAGGGAGGGAGGTAGGTACGGAGGGAGGTAGGGAGGGAGGTAGGTACGGAGGGAGGTAGGTACGGAGGGAGGTACGGAGGTAGGGAGGGAGGGAGGTACGGAGGGAGGGAGGGAGGTAGGTACGGAGGGAAAGAGGGAGGTACGGAGGGAGGGAGGTACGGAGGGAGGGAGGGAGGTAGGTACGGAGGGAGGTAGGGAGGGAGGGAGGGAGGGAGGTAGGTACGGAGGGAGGTAGGGAGGGAGGTAGGTACGGAGGGAGGTAGGTACGGAGGGAGGTAGGTACGGAGGGAGGTAGGGAGGGAGGTAGGTACGGAGGGAGGGAGGGAGGGAGGTAGGTACGGAGGGAGGGAGGGAGGGAGGTAGGTACGGAGGGAGGGAGGGAGGGAGGTACGGAGGGAGGGAGGGAGGTACGGAGGGAGGGAGGGAGGTAGGGAGGGAGGGAGGGAGGGAGGGAGGGAGGGAGGTACGGAGGGAGGGAGGGAGGGAGGGAGGTAGGTAGGGAGGTAGGTACGGAGGGAGGGAGGGAGGTACGGAGGGAGGGAGGTACGTACGGAGGGAGGTAGGTACGGAGGGAGGGAGGTACGGAGGGAGGGAGGTAGGTACGGAGGGAGGGAGGGAGGGAGGTAGGTACGGAGGGAGGGAGGGAGGGAGGTAGGTACGGAGGGAGGGAGGGAGGGAGGTAGGTACGGAGGAAGGGAGGGAGGTAGGTACGGAGGGAGGGAGGTAGGTACGGAGGGAGGGAGGTAGGGAGGTAAGTACGGAGGGAGGGAGGGAGGTAGGTACGGAGGGAGGGAGGTACGGAGGGAGGTAGGTACGGAGGGAGGGAGGGAGGTAGGTACGGAGGGAGGGAGGGAGGTAGGGAGGGAGGGAGGGAGGGAGGGAGGGAGGGAGGGAGGGAGGTACGGAGGGAGGGAGGTACAGAGGGAGGTAGGTACGGAGGGGATAAAAAAAGATGGATAAATCAATAAACATCAACCTGTTGTGTAAAACAACTTATATTCATGTCATAACTTCGTTTTACCTCAAATTCTTAAACTTTAAAAAAAGCATTTGAGTCAGTTTGCTGGTCACCATCCTTACCTTTTGAAGGTCCATTTTTCAACTCCTTCTGCTCTTTTACCTAGAACACAGAACATTACAACTGAGACCCCCCCATCTTAAAGGACCAACTCTCAACCACAACAACTGGTGCTGACAGGGGTGGTGTCGACAACTGGTGCTGACAGGGGTGGTGTCGACAACTGGTGCTGACAGGGGTGGAGTCGACAACTGGTGCTGACAGGGGTGGTGTCGACAGGGGTGGTGTTGACAACTGGTGCTGACAGGGGTGGTGTCGACAACTGGTGCTGACAGGGGTGGAGTCGACAACTGGTGCTGACAGGGGTGGTGTCGACAACTGGTGCTGACAGGGGTGGAGTCGACAACTGGTGCTGACAGGGGTGGTGCTGACAGGGATGGTGTCGACAACTGGTGCTGACAGGGGTGGTGTCGACAACTGGTGCTGACAGGGGTGGTGTCGACAACTGGTGCTGACAGGGGTGGTGCTGACAGGGATGGTGTCGACAACTGGTGCTGACAGGGGTGGTGTCGACAACTGGTGCTGACAGGGGTGGTGTTGACAGGGGTGGTGTCGACAACTGGTGCTGACAGGGGTGGAGTCGACAACTGGTGCTGACAGGGGTGGTGTCGACAACTGGTGCTGACAGGGGTGGTGCTGACAGGGGTGGTGTCGACAACTGGTGCTGACAGGGGTGGTGTTGACAGGGGTGGTGTCGACAACTGGTGCTGACAGGGGTGTTGTCGACAACTGGTGCTGACAGGGGTGGTGCTGACAGGGGTGGTGTCGACAACTGGTGCTGACAGGGGTGGTGTTGACAGGGGTGGTGCTGACAGGGGTGGTGTCGACAACTGGTGCTGACAGGGGTGGTGTCGACAACTGGTGCTGACAGGGGTGGTGTTGACAGGGGTGGTGCTGACAGGGGTGGTGTCGACAACTGGTGCTGACAGGGGTGGTGCTGACAGGGGTGGTGCTGACAGGGGTGGTGTCGACAGGGGTGGTGTCGACAGGGGTGGTGTCAACAACTGGTGCTGACAGGTGGATGTAAACATTCACCTCAATAACACACAGAACAGAAACATGCTTCACCAGGCTTTCACTAAACTCTGATTTGTTAAGGGGTCCTTCAGGTGTTAATATCATATGTATTTATATTTAACTTCTTATGGCTGGGGGCAGTATTGAGTAGCTTGGATGAATAAGGTGCCCAGAGTAAACTGCCTGCTACTCAGGCCCAGAAGCTAAGATATGCATATTATTAGTAGATTTGGATAGAAAACACTCTGACGTTTCTAAAACTGTTTGAATGATGTCTGTGAGTATAATAGAACTCATATCGCAGGCAAAAACCTGAGAAAAAATCCAACCAGGAAGTGGGAAATCTGAGGTTTGTATGTTTGCCTATCCAATATACAGTGTCTATGGGGTCATATTGCACTTCCTAATGCTTCCACTAGATGTCAACAGTCTTTAGAACCTTGTTTCAGGCTTCTACTGTGAAGGATGAGGGAATGAGAGCTCTTTCAACCAGGTGTCTGGCAGAGTGCCATGAACTCACTCAGGCGCGCCCCCGTGAGAGGTAGCTGCGTTCCTTTTCGTTTCTAAAGTTGAAACATTATTGAAGATTTATGTTAAAAACATCCTAAAGATTGATTCTATACATCGTTTGACATGTTTCTACGAACTGTAATGGAATTTTTAGACTTTTCATCTGGCCTGCTCGTCATGAATTTGGATTTTTGAACTAAACGCTGCGAACAAAAAGGAGATATTTGGACATAAATGATGGACTTTCTCGAACAAAACAAACATTTATTGTGGAACTGGGATTCCTGGGAGTGCATTCTGATGAAGATCATCAAAGGTAAGTGAATATTTATAATGCTATTTCTGACTTCTGTTGACTCCACAACATGGTGGGTACCTGTATGGCTTGTTTTTGTGTCTGAGCGCCGTACTCAGATTATTGCATGGTGTGCTTTTTCCGTAAAGTTTTTTAAGAAATCTGACACAGCGGTTGCATTAAGGAGAAGTTTATCTAAAGTTCCATGTATAACACTTGTATCTTTTATCAAAGTTTATGATGAGTATTTCTGTAAATTGATGTGGTTCTCTGCAAAATCACCGGATGTTTTGGAGGCAAAGCATTACTGAACATAACGCGCCAATGTAAACTAAGATTTTTGGATATAAATATGAACTTTATCGAACAAAACATACATGTATTGTGTAACACGAAGTCCTATGAGTGTCATCTGATGAAGATCATCAAAGGTTAGTGATTAATTTTCTCTATTTCTGCTTTTTGTGATGGCTGTTTTTCTGTGACTAGGTACTGACCTAACATAATCAGATGGTGTGCTTTCGTCGTAAAGCCTTTTTGAAATCGGACACTGTGGTGGGATTAACAACAAGTTTATCTTTAAAATGGTGTAAAATACTTGTATGTTTGAGGAATGTTAATTATGAGATTTCTGTGGTTTGAATTCGGCTCCCTGCACTTTCACTGGCTGTTGTCAAGTCGATCCCCTTAACGGGATCTCAGCCGATATCAGCCGTAAGAAGTTAACAATTGAACACGTTACTGGAGTTAATTCAAGCGGATTACAATCTATTTATTACAGTGTAATAAACATTAACCTTTGGGTCCAAACTTTGTTTTTAAATTAATAAATTGATCCACTTTCATCTGCACAGGAAAAACACTCAGATGTGTGAACATACTCGTTTCATGTTCGTGGGAATCATTATATCACGACCTAACAGAAAAGACCAACCCAGACGTGTCCTTTTCCAGCACCACTTGCTTATCTGAGCTTACGTATCGACCTCACAGCCTTCGTCAGAGCTGTTGTGTCCTCGTCATCATTTATCATTTAGGGACCTACCTTCTTGATCTCTTTCCCTCCTTTTGGAGACGCCCTCCCTCCATCTTTCTCTGTCTTATCCCCCCTCCTTTTCTTCTCCTCTTGTCTCTCTTTCTCCTCAAGTTTTTTGCGAACCTCGACTTCCTCGTACCTAAACACACACACAGGAAAACAGAAACAGTAACCTGTAGAAACATTAGACTGAGATTCTATAGCTTCAAATCAACGTATCTCCGTCTTTGGCAAAGTCAATGGTCTCCTTCAACCATTCAGGGCTATTGAAGTGCAGCTAAAACCTATGCCAACAGAATACCAGTTGATTTAGTAACATCCAGTACAAAGTGCACAAAGTGAACGTAATGTCTGTGAATAAATGCCGACGACAACACAGAAGCCAGGGCACCCACCTGAGTTTAAGGCTTTCAGAGAGCTTCTCGGCTTCTTCTATGGCTTTTTTAAAGCTGTTGGGCCCCAGCAGGGACAGGAAAAACTCCTGGGACAACAGAGAGGAAAGGTGCTTCAGATGACAGCGGTCTCAACAACAGAAGAAACAGCTAGCCAAAATCAATACACTGTGTCATTTGACAAACAGAATGACATTTCACAAGTCACCGAAAATAAAGTACCTTTAGTATGGATGGTTAACGTGACACCTGCAGCATCCACTTCGACTAAGACAGTACTATTCTATAACCAATCGGAAAATCAATAGACCGTGCCATCACGGTAGGAACCCTCACTATGGCCAGTATCATAACAGTCCTGTGTGGGAGTGTGGCTCATCACTAGTTCTGCAGTCTACAAGCACATAGCCCATGTCGGCATGGGGTTGAATCCCTCTTTACCCACTACTTCTCCCCTCTACATGCTACGTCTCCCCATTACATTCCTACAGTCTGAAAAATACATGGGGAGATGGGAGCTCCCAGTCTCCTTTAAGACATATCGTATGGCTTGAACCCTCTCTGTGGTCTGAGTAGCAAAACATGTGTCGTATTCACTAGGGACCATATGGAAGAACAGGGAGGGTTTATAACCTGAACGTGTCCATATAAGAAACACTTGTTTTCGACAAGGCTACATCTTGGTACGGGGGGGAACTAATGGACCACGGTTGGTACCTGTTGCTGCTTGAAGTCGGGCCTCTTCTTGATGAGATTATAAACCGTTAGGTATTTCATGTAGAGAACATAGGCCCTCTCCTCGTCTCCATCCAGACGACACTCCTCCGCAGCCTTGAAGATCTTACAGGCACTCTGGACATAGCTGCAAAAACACAATAGAACATTTACCGTACACTCTTGGACATAACAGGCCTGTGTTCAATTCTCCAGCTACCAGGACCATACAGACACTGGCTGCTCACAACAGGCCTGTTACCAGGACCATACAGACACTGGCTGTCCACAACAGGCCTGTTACCAGGACCATACAGACACTGGCTGCTCACAACAGGCCTGTTACCAGGACCATACAGACACTGGCTGTCCACAACAGGCCTGTTACCAGGACCATACAGACACTGGCTGCTCACAACAGGCCTGTTACCAGGACCATACAGACACTGGACTGTCCACAACAGGCCTGTTACCAGGACCATACAGACACTGGCTGCTCACAACAGGCCTGTTACCAGGACCATACAGACACTGGCTGTCCACAACAGGCCTGTTACCAGGACCATACAGACACTGGCTGCTCACAACAGGCCTGTTACCAGGACCATACAGACACTGGCTGCTCACAACAGGCCTGTTACCAGGACCATACAGACACTGGCTGTCCACAACAGGCCTGTTACCAGGACCATACAGACACTGGCTGCTCACAACAGGCCTGTTACCAGGACCATACAGACACTGGCTGTCCACAACAGGCCTGTTACCAGGACCATACAGACACTGGCTGCTCACAACAGGCCTGTTACCAGGACCATACAGACACTGGCTGCTCACAACAGGCCTGTTACCAGGACCATACAGACACTGGCTGCTCACAACAGGCCTGTTACCAGGACCATACAGACACTGGCTGCTCACAACAGGCCTGTTACCAGGACCATACAGACACTGGCTGTCCACAACAGGCCTGTTACCAGGACCATACAGACACTGGCTGCTCACAACAGGCCTGTTACCAGGACCATACAGACACTGGCTGCTCCACAACAGGCCTGTTACCAGGACCATACAGACACTGGCTGCTCCACAACAGCCTGTTACCAGGACCATACAGACACTGGCTGCTCACAACAGGCCTGTTACCAGGACCATACAGACACTGGCTGCTCACAACAGGCCTGTTACCAGGACCATACAGACACTGGCTGCTCACAACAGGCCTGTTACCAGGACCATACAGACACTGGCTGTCCACAACAGGCCTGTTACCAGGACCATACAGACACTGGCTGCTCACAACAGGCCTGTTACCAGGACCATACAGACACTGGCTGCTCACAACAGGCCTGTTACCAGGACCATACAGACACTGGCTGCTCACAACAGGCCTGTTACCAGGACCATACAGACACTGGCTGCTCACAACAGCCTGTTACCAGGACCATACAGACACTGGCTGCTCACAACAGGCCTGTTACAAGGACCATACAGACACTGGCTGCTCACAACAGCCTGTTACCAGGACCATACAGACACTGGCTGCTCACAACAGGCCTGTTACCAGGACCATACAGACACTGGCTGCTCACAACAGCCTGTTACCAGGACCATACAGACACTGGCTGTCCACAACAGGCCTGTTACCAGGACCATACAGACACTGGCTGCTCACAACAGGCCTGTTACCAGGACCATACAGACACTGGCTGTCCACAACAGGCCTGTTACCAGGACCATACAGACACTGGCTGCTCACAACAGGCCTGTTACCAGGACCATACAGACACTGGCTGTCCACAACAGGCCTGTTACCAGGACCATACAGACACTGGCTGCTCACAACAGGCCTGTTACCAGGACCATACAGACACTGGCTGCTCACAACAGGCCTGTTACCAGGACCATACAGACACTGGCTGCTCACAACAGGCCTGTTACCAGGACCATACATACACTGGCTGCTCACAACAGGCCTGTTACCAGGACCATACAGACACTGGCTGTCCACAACAGGCCTGTTACCAGGACCATACAGACACTGGCTGTCCACAACAGGCCTGTTACCAGGACCATACAGACACTGGCTGCTCACAACAGCCTGTTACCAGGACCATACAGACACTGGCTGCTCACAACAGGCCTGTTACCAGGACCATACAGACACTGGCTGCTCACAACAGCCTGTTACCAGGACCATACAGACACTGGCTGCTCACAACAGGCCTGTTACCAGGACCATACAGACACTGGCTGCTCACAACAGGCCTGTTACCAGGACCATACAGACACTGGCTGCTCACAACAGGCCTGTTACCAGGACCATACAGACACTGGCTGCTCACAACAGGCCTGTTACCAGGACCATACAGACACTGGCTGCTCACAACAGGCCTGTTACCAGGACCATACAGACACTGGCTGCTCACAACAGCCTGTTACCAGGACCATACAGACACTGGCTGCTCACAACAGGCCTGTTACCAGGACCATACAGACACTGGCTGCTCACAACAGGCCTGTTACCAGGACCATACAGACACTGGCTTCACACAGCCTGTACCAGGACCATACATACACTGGCTGCTCACAACAGGCATGTTACCAGGACCATACATACACTGGCTGCTCACAACAGGCCTGTTACCAGGACCATACAGACACTGGCTGCTCACAACAGGCCTGTTACCAGGACCATACATACACTGGCTGCTCACAACAGGCCTGTTACCAGGACCATACAGACACTGGCTGTCCACAACAGGCCTGTTACCAGGACCATACAGACACTGGCTGCTCACAACAGGCCTGTTACCAGGACCATACAGACACTGGCTGCTCACAACAGCCTGTTACCAGGACCATACAGACACTGGCTGCTCACAACAGGCCTGTTACCAGGACCATACAGACACTGGCTGCTCACAACAGGCCTGTTACCAGGACCATACAGACACTGGCTGCTCACAACAGCCTGTTACCAGGACCATACAGACACTGGCTGCTCACAACAGGCCTGTTACCAGGACCATACAGACACTGGCTGCTCACAACAGCCTGTTACCAGGACCATACAGACACTGGCTGCTCACAACAGGCCTGTTACCAGGACCATACAGACACTGGCTGCTCACAACAGGCCTGTTACCAGGACCATACAGACACTGGCTGTCCACAACAGGCCTGTTACCAGGACCATACAGACACTGGCTGCTCACAACAGGCCTGTTACCAGGACCATACAGACACTGGCTGCTCACAACAGGCCTGTTACCAGGACCATACAGACACTGGCTGTCCACAACAGGCCTGTTACCAGGACCATACAGACACTGGCTGTCCACAACAGGCCTGTTACCAGGACCATACAGACACTGGCTGTCCACAACAGGCCTGTTACCAGGACCATACAGACACTGGCTGCTCACAACAGGCCTGTTACCAGGACCATACAGACACTGGCTGTCCACAACAGGCCTGTTACCAGGACCATACAGACACTGGCTGCTCACAACAGGCCTGTTACCAGGACCATACAGACACTGGCTGCTCACAACAGGCCTGTTACCAGGACCATACAGACACTGGCTGTCCACAACAGGCCTGTTACCAGGACCATACAGACACTGGCTGTCCACAACAGGCCTGTTACCAGGACCATACAGACACTGGCTGTCCACAACAGGCCTGTTACCAGGACCATACAGACACTGGCTGCTCACAACAGGCCTGTTACCAGGACCATACAGACACTGGCTGCTCACAACAGGCCTGTTACCAGGACCATACAGACACTGGCTGTCCACAACAGGCCTGTTACCAGGACCATACAGACACTGGCTGCTCACAACAGGCCTGTTACCAGGACCATACAGACACTGACTGTCCACAACAGGCCTGTTACCAGGACCATACAGACACTGGCTGCCCACAACAGGCCTGTTACCAGGACCATACAGACACTGGCTGCCCACAACAGGCCTGTTACCAGGACCATACAGACACTGGCTGCCCACAACAGGCCTGTTTTTTTTGCCTTATCGCTACACAGCTGATTCAAATAACCAACTCATCACCAAGCTTCGATTATATGAATCTGCTGAGTAGTGCTAGGACAAAAAACAAAACGTGCACCCGGGGGGGGGGGGGGGGCAGGATCAAGTTTGGGAGACCCTTACTTCGACCACCAATTTTCAGGTGATTATTTTAAAAGTGCCATTTGAATGGACTGGATATCATGAGGTGAATGCACCAATTTGTAAGTCGCTCTGGATAAGAGCGTCTGCTAAATGACTTAAATGTAAATGTAAATGAATGACATCCATGCCAGAACTATAGCTTACCTCTTGGTGTTGACTTTGTCAGACTTGACTTCAGCTTTCTTGTTGAGGTCCCCCAGGTTAGTAGAGAGGTACAAGTCCTTCACCCCACTGGACACCGCAGGCATCTTCAATGGTGGGTTATATATCAAAAGATCACCAGCACTGTACAATGTTCACATATTCCAGTCCTCACCTCTCTGGAAAGACAAAAACAATTGAATCAAATAGCTTTTATTATTATTAGTAAACCCCTTGCCTGCCCCATTCATAGAGGTCAACGACCTTTAGCACCGATTGATGAGGCATCTTCTTCCAGGGGGACTTTTTTAAAGAGCCCAGACGTTCGGACTGAACTTTAACATGCATCGCTTGTGGTACGTTTTTGGAAACTTGAGGAAGGCCGCCAGAAATGGGTCGGAACTGAAAAATACTGTCAGTTGCAACTGTGATAAAGCCGGTGTGGGATAATCAAATGGACGTATGTTTTGAAGTGGCTGTCCTATATCTGAGAGAAATAAGACAGATGAGGACTTTTTAGGATTTGTTTAACAAATATTTAACCACTTATTTATTTATTTTATTTTTTGCAGACACGTCTAGTCAGGCTGGTACCGGGCTGCCTACAGACACGTCTAGTGAGGCTGGTACCGGGCTGCCTACAGACACGTCTAGTGAGGCTGGTACCGGGCTGCCTACAGACACGTCTAGTGAGGCTGGTACCGGGCTGCCTACAGACACGTCTAGTGAGGCTGGTACCAGGCTGCCTACATACACGTCTAGTGAGGCTGGTACAGAGCTGCCTACAGACACGTCTAGTGAGGCTGGTACCAGGCTGCCTACAGAAACGTCTAGTGAGGCTGGTACAGAGCTGCCTACAGACACGTCTAGTGAGGCTGGTACCGGGCTGCCTACAGACACGTCTAGTGAGGCTGGTACCGGGCTGCCTACAGACACGTCTAGTGAGGCTGGTACCGGGCTGCCTACAGACACGTCTAGTGAGGCTGGTACCAGGATGCCTACAGACACGTCTAGTGAGGCTGGTACCAGGCTGCCTACAGACACGTCTAGTGAGGCTGGTACCAGGCTGCCTACAGACACGTCTAGTCAGGCTGGTACCGGGCTGCCTACAGACACGTCTAGTGAGGCTGGTACCGGGCTGCCTACAGACACGTCTAGTGAGGCTGGTACCGGGGCTGCCTAGAGACACGTCTAGTCAGGCTGGTACCGGGCTGCTTACAGTCTTGTGAGGCTTGTGGTCGTCATAGAGCAAAACAACCGACATGTACGCGTTTCGATGGAGGGATCATATGTGTGTGTAGCCTAAACCGTTCAGACGCTACAGACACGTCTAGTGAGGCTGGTACCAGGCTGCCTACAGACACGTCTAGTGAGGCTGGTACCGGGCTGTCTACAGACACGTCTAGTGAGGCTGGTACCGGGCTGCCTACAGACACGTCTAGTGAGGCTGGTACCGGGCTGCCTACAGACACGTCTAGTGAGGCTGGTACCGGGCTGCCTACAGACACGTCTAGTGAGGCTGGTACCGGGCTGCCTACAGACACGTCTAGTGAGGCTGGTACCAGGCTGCCTACAGACACGTCTAGTGAGGCTGGTACCAGGCTGCCTACAGACACGTCTAGTGAGGCTGGTACCGGGCTGCCTACAGACACGTCTAGTGAGGCTGGTACCGGGCTGCCTACAGACACGTCTAGTAAGGCTGGTACCGGGCTGCCTACAGACACGTCTAGTGAGGCTGGTACCAGGCTGCCTACAGACACGTCTAGTGAGGCTGGTACCAGGCTGCCTACAGACACGTCTAGTGAGGCTGGTACCGGGCTCCCTACAGACACGTCTAGTGAGGCTGGTACCGGGCTGCCTACAGACACGTCGCGTTTCGATGGAGGGATCATATGTGTGTGTAACCTAAACTGTTCAGACGCTACAGACAGAAGTAGGCAGATCGGCGGTACCGACTTCAGACGAGTCCCAAGAGGCTTGTGGGGGTCGTAGAGCAAAACAGATTAGTTAGTCATATTATACTATACTGTAAAGTGTTGGTCCCATGTTTCATGAGCTGAAATAAAAGATCACAGAAATTTTCCATATGCACAAAAAAGCTTATTTCTCTCAAATTTTATGCACAAATTTGTTTACATCCCGGTTAGTTAGCATTTCTCCTTTGCCAATATAATCCATCCATCTGACAGGTGTGGAATATCAAGAAGCTGATTAAACAACATGACTATTACACAGGTGCACCTTGTGCAGGGGAAAATAAAAGGCCACTCTAAAATGTGCAGTTTTGTCCCACAACCCAATGACAGATGTCTCAAGTTGAGGGAGCGTGCAATTGGCATGCAGACTGCAGGAATGTCCACCAGAGCTGTTGCCAGAGAATTGAATGTTCATTTCTCTACCATAAGCTGCCCACAATGTCATTTTTGAGAATTTGTCAGTACGTCCAACCGGTCTCACAACCGCAGACCACGTGTAACCACGCCAGCCCAGGACCTCTACATCTGGTTTCTTCACCTGCGGGATCGTCTGAGACCAGCCACCCTGACAGCTGATGAAACTGACAGCTGATGAAACTGCGGGATCGTCTGAGACCAGCCACCCTGACAGCTGATGAAACTGTGGGATCGTCTGAGACCAGCCACCCTGACAGCTGATGAAACTGTGGGATCGTCTGAGACCAGCCACCCAGACAGCTGATGAAACTGTGGGATCGTCTGAGACCAGCCACCCTGACAGCTGATGAAACTGCGGGATCGTCTGAGACCAGCCACCCTGCCAGCTGATGAAACTGCGGGATCGTCTGAGACCAGCCACCCTGACAGCTGATGAAACTGTGGGATCGTCTGAGACCAGCCACCCTGCCAGCTGATGAAACTGCGGGATCGTCTGAGACCAGCCACCCTGCCAGCTGATGAAACTGCGGGATCGTCTGAGACCAGCCACCCTGCCAGCTGATGAAACTGCGGGATCGTCTGAGACCAGCCACCCTGCCAGCTGATGAAACTGCGGGATCGTCTGAGACCAGCCACCCTGCCAGCTGATGAAACTGCGGGATCGTCTGAGACCAGCCACCCTGCCAGCTGATGAAACTGTGGGATCGTCTGAGACCAGCCACCCTGCCAGCTGATGAAACTGTGGGATCGTCTGAGACCAGCCACCCTGCCAGCTGATGAAACTGTGGGATCGTCTGAGACCAGCCACCCTGCCAGCTGATGAAACTGTGGGATCGTCTGAGACCAGCCACCCTGCCAGCTGATGAAACTGTGGGATCGTCTGAGACCAGCCACCCTGCCAGCTGATGAAACTGTGGGATCGTCTGAGACCAGCCACCCTGCCAGCTGATGAAACTGTGGGATCGTCTGAGACCAGCCACCCTGCCAGCTGATGAAACTGTGGGATCGTCTGAGACCAGCCACCCTGCCAGCTGATGAAACTGTGGGATCGTCTGAGACCAGCCACCCTGCCAGCTGATGAAACTGTGGGATCGTCTGAGACCAGCCACCCTGCCAGCTGATGAAACTGTGGGATCGTCTGAGACCAGCCACCCTGCCAGCTGATGAAACTGTGGGATCTTCTGAGACCAGCCACCCTGCCAGCTGATGAAACTGTGGGATCGTCTGAGACCAGCCACCCTGCCAGCTGATGAAACTGTGGGATCGTCTGAGACCAGCCACCCTGCCAGCTGATGAAACTGTGGGATCGTCTGAGACCAGCCACCCTGCCAGCTGATGAAACTGTGGGATCGTCTGAGACCAGCCACCCTGCCAGCTGATGAAACTGTGGGATCGTCTGAGACCAGCCACCCTGACAGCTGATGAAACTGTGGGATCGTCTGAGACCAGCCACCCTGACAGCTGATGAAACTGTGGGATCGTCTGAGACCAGCCACCCTGCCAGCTGATGAAACTGTGGGATCGTCTGAGACCAGCCACCCTGCCAGCTGATGAAACTGTGGGATCGTCTGAGACCAGCCACCCTGCCAGCTGATGAAACTGTGGGATCGTCTGAGACCAGCCACCCTGCCAGCTGATGAAACTGTGGGATCGTCTGAGACCAGCCACCCTGACAGCTGATGAAACTGTGGGTTTGCGCAACCGAATAATTTCGGTACAAACCGTCAAAACCCGTCTCAGGGAAGCTCAACTGCTCGTTGTCCTCACCAGGGCCTTGCCTGACTACAGTTCAGCGTTGTGACCAACTTCAGTGGGAAAATGCTCACGCTTGATGGCCACTGGGACGCTGGAAAACTGAATACCGGTTTCAATTGTCCAGGACAAATGGCAGACAGCGTGTATGGTGTCGTGAGGGCGAGCGGTTTTCTGATTTCAACGTTGTGAACCGAGTGCTCCATGGTGGTAGTGGGGTTATGGTATGGGCATGGCTGGCATAAGCTACAGACGAGCATAATTGCATTTTATCAATGGAAATTTGAATGCACAGAGATAGCGTGACGAGATCCTGAGGCCCATTGTCATGCCATTCATCCACCGCCAACACCTAATGTTTCCGGATGATAATTAGGGCTGACCCCATTTAGTCGACTGGTCAATTGTTTGGTTGATAGGCTGTTGGTCGACCAAGATTTATTTAGTCGAGCAGTAGCAAAAAAATTCATTTTATGGTGTACAAGAAACCGGTCTGATTGCCGCCTGTCTGATTGGACTGATCCATTGTGGAGGCTGTGGGGATGGAACAGTCCATCACTAAGACATGTGCTGCTGAAATTGTATATGGCTATATTACATAAGAACAATGGTGCAACACTAATAAAAATAGTCTTTTATCCAATACGCTTTCTCCCGTATTGGTTAGCGGTCACTGTCCAGAGTTCTGAAACATCAACAACATTATGTTGAATTGAGCCGTTTCCTGGACCATGTTGCTATGTGGATAATAGCAGAGTTAACCAGCATGTTGAATTGAGCCTTTTCCTGGACCATGTTGCTATGTGGATAATAGCAGAGTTAACCAGCATATTGGTGTTGAGAACAATGTGGCAGAGACAGCAGTGGAGTGAGGAGACGAGGAAACAGCACTTGCCTTAATTGTCTAAGGAAAGTGAGGAGCGAGGAAACCAACTTAATTAGGTCTATAAATCAATAGCCTAAATGTGCCAGGCTTTATAAATCCTCCATATCTACAGAACACTGGTCCTGCTTCATTTTTTCTCCCCAGTTTCGATCTTGTGTCATCGCTGGAACTCCCCAACGGCTCGGGAGGCGAAGGTCGAGTCATTCGTCCTCCAAAACATGACCCACCATCGAGTTCATTTGTCACGTCCTCTGCATCCATTTTGCTGTCACATGTGTTCGGCGTTTGTTATAACCAATTTGTTGATGTGATTATGATATGCTATAGATCATGCCCTATTGTTCACGTGCATGCTTATGCATACATGTGTCACGTAAAAAGAGCAAGCGTTGAGGGAATCGGGAATGTTTTCCCAAAACAAATTAAGGATTTTGGTAACAGAACTTTTCAGTCAGAAATGGCTGTAATTATGTTACAGCTTCAGCAACATGGACAGCGCGATAAAGACTGTTGATGTTCTGTGGTGGTCACCGCAGCAGGGAGGAGAGAGAGACAATGGTGCTAGTCACACAGTCACTCGCTGTCATTGTTTTTAACACAGCAAGTCTGAGCACAATCAAATCAATTGCGGTCGGACTCCATCTACTCATTCGTGTGTCTTAATTATTTCATCAAACAGTGCGCTTAAAGCATCAGACAAGCTCAGTGCATATAGTTGATTTAAAACACATAGGATGTTGGAAAAATACATGTCTTAAAATTTAGACCAATCGATTGGTCGAAAGAACAGACGACTCTCGGTCGACCAAGATTTTTTGATAATGGACGGCCCCATGTCGCAAGAATCTCTACACAATTCCTGGAAGCTGAAAATGTCCCAGTTCTTCCATGGCCTGCATACTCACCAGACATGTCACTCATTGAGCATGTTTGGGATTCTCTGGATCGACGTGTATGACAGCGTGTTCCAGTTCCCGCCCATATCCAGAAACTTCGCACAACCATTAAAGAGGAGTGGGACAACATTCCACAGGCCACAATCAACAGCCCGATCAAATCTATGCAAAGGAGATGTGTCGTGCTGCATGAGGCAAATAAATGGTGGTCACACCAGATAGACTGGTTCTTATTCACACCCCTACCCTTTTGTGTTTTTAGAGGTATCTGTGACCAACAGATGCATATCTGTATTCCCAGTCATGTCAAATCCATAGATTAGGTCCTAATTTATTTATTGAAATTGACTGATTTCCTTATATGAACTGTAACTCGTAAAAATAAAAAAAAGTTGCATGTTGTGTTTATATTTTTGTTCAGTGTAGAACCATGTCCAATAGGTTTTTGACGTTTTTGTTAGTAAGCGGTTGTTCTCTGAATGGCCAAGCAAAGTATTGTATTGTGATTTGTATTCCTGCTGGTCAATTTCCAGTGTAACGTTACGTATGATTATCTTCAGCAGTTCAGCATGGAGTAATGCATCCAAGCAAGATGTAAACATGAACTGTGCATTTAGCAAGGCTTCCTTAGAACGAAACCACAGACAATTTCTTTGACGAAAGTGTAAATATAATATATGTGACATTGGACTTGCTACTAGCTAGTACGTTCGCAAAACTTTAAGTTAGCAAGCCAGGTAGCTTCCTAAGTAATGTTTAACCAGGAAGTGCAGTAGCTAGCCTACCCCCCATCTGTCAAGTTAGTTTGTTAGCAGGAAAGCTAGCTTATTAGCTAAACTAGCTTAGCTAGCTTTCACTGTAGTTGTTTACTCGAACAGGCTCTGTCAGCTCATGGATGTTTAGCTAGGTAACGACGAAGACGTTATAACCGTAACTATAACGGCGAATAATCTCCAACAGTTATTGCAATGATGAGATAGCAAGTGAATACGTTTGAAAAGAGGAAATAATACAACTTACCATAACGTTGCACTGTTGTCTTGATCAGTTTTTTCTAGACAGTGTTTTCCGCTAGTTACCACAGCCACAAAGTCAAAATTGGCTATATCATAAAATTTTATAAAAACAAAAATGTGCTTTTGGGGATTAATTTAGGGTTAGGTTTAGGAGTGTGGTTACGGTTAGGTTTATAATCACATTTGAAGAAGATATATTTTAGAAACAGTCGGGGTTTATGACTGTGGTAACTAGTGACGACCCTTAGTCAGCTGACTCCTGATTCCCGGAAGAACTCAAGGGGGCGTATTTGTTCAAAATGGCAAAGCTTTATCAACAATGTAGAATGCGCCACTGCTAGAATCAACCCGATTTTTCTAAACAACAACAGTTGCTACGTGAGGCTTATTTGATCGATTAGAAGTTTCGTAATAGTTAGGTTGTTATGAATTTACTGTACTGAAACAGCAGGGAGCAGGTCTCGAACCGTCGACCTTATAGCCCGAAGTCCAGCGCGCTATTGACTGCCGCAAAAGCATGCTCGAGCGGCAGAGTCGATATCCACGTTTATAAACTCAGGGTCGTTAGGGTACTAACATAAGTGGACGACATTTCCGCCACTTTGTAAAAATCTAGTTGTGCTTGTTTTCTTAATAAGATACAGATAGAGGACTAACCCGTTTTAGCATGGACATTGCTGGCGCCATTGAAATATTGAACTGGGTGGGGATTCCTATAAATTGGAGCAATCAGCCATTGAAGAAGACATTTGACTACTTTCAAATGGAGATAGCATGGGCAGTACCATTAAGGCTATCACATATGCTATGGCTACCTCTAACTTCCTTCATACTGGAGACAGACACAAATGGTATCCACGAGTTCATCTGACTCTGGAGAAGTAGATAAGGAGCCTCATTGCCAACATCTCAAACGTATCGCTTTAAGCTGCACAGCCAGTAATACACTCATTTCTCCACTCATAAATAAAACATCCTCCATTAAGGCTGCAAAGGCATCGGTTCCCTCCTTAAATAGCTTTAATGCCATACGACTGGAAAAAAGGGAAAATATGCAAGAAGTAGAGCGGCAGGTAGCCTAGTGGTTAGAGCGTTGGGCCAGTAACCGAAAGGTTGCTAGATTTGAATCCCCGAGCTGACAAGGTAAAAATCTGTCGTTCTGGCCCTGAACAAGGCAGTTAACCCACTGTTCCTAGGCCGTCATTGTAAATAAGAGTTTGTTTTTAACTGAGTTGCCTAGTTATATAAAGATTAAATAAAAAAAATAGAGAGAAGTAGGGTACTTTATTTTGCCCCACTGGATGTGAAAGTTGGATCTCTTTCCACTTCCCCCGGAAGGTCAATCAATCTTATGATTTCCTGTTTGCAGTTTTTCAAAACTACTGACGAGTGCTAAGGCGCTAGCTATGTCTTTGTATAATGATTTTGCAGTTGAAATTATTATTTTTTAAAACCCCTTTTTCTCCCCAATTGGTAGTTACAGTCTTGTCCCATCGCTGCAACTCCCGTACGGGAGAGGCGAAGGAAGAGCGCAATGCGTCCTCCGAAACCAAGCCAAGCCACACTGCTAGCTTAACCCAGAAGCCAGCTGCAGCAATATGTCAAAGGAAACACCATAAGAAGAATTCCTTAAATGAACTGTAACTCAGTAAAATCGTTGAAATTGTTGCATGTTGCGTTTATATTTTTGTTCAGCATAGATGATTCGAGACAATGTCTTAAGTAGTTGAACATGTTATTACTCCAACCTTGTGAAAGTGACAAACTGAGACGTTTTCATTTTCATCAAGGGTCACTTCCCTTCCCTCTACATTTCTTTGTTAGGTAAATCTCCTCTCAGTCAAATGTTTTTCAGCCATGTAAAAACCCTTCAGACCTTTTCAGCCAAGCCTGGGTTGTGCAGCAGTACAGCAGGGAGGATGTTAATTCCCCAAGGTCATGGATCATTGTCTTTATTCTTCAGGCATGTTGTCGTATTGTGTTTACTTGATCTGTCAGTAATGTAATCTCAGCGAAAAAAGAAACGCCCCTTTATCAGGACCCTGTCTTTCAAAGAGAATTCGTAAAAATCCAAATAACTTCACAGATCTTCATTGTAAAGGGTTTAAACACTGTTACCCATGCTTGTTCAATGAACCATAAACAATTAATGAACATGCACCTGTGGGACAGTCGTTAAGACAGTAATAGCTTACAGACGGTAGGCAATTAAGGTCATAGTTATGAAAACTTAGGACACTAAAGAGGCCTTTCTACTGACCCTGAAAAACACCAAAAGAAAGATGCCCCGGGTCCCTGCTCATCTGCGTGAACGTGCCTTAGGCATGCTGCAAGGAGGCATGAGGACTGCAGATTTTGCCAGGGCAATAAATTGCAATGTCCGTACTGTGAGACGCCCAAGACAGCGCTACAGGGAGACAGGACGGACAGCTGATCGTCCTCGCAGTGGCAGACCACGTGTAACAACACCTGCACAGGATCGGTACATCCGAACCAGGAATGCACAATCCCTCCATCAGTGCTCAGACTGTCCGCAATAAGCTGAGAGAGGCTGGACTGAGGGCCTGTAGGCCTGTTGTAAGGCAGGTCCTCACCAGCAACAACGTCGCCTATGGGCACAAACCCACCGTCGCTGGACCAGACAGGACTGGCAAAAAGTGCTCTTCACTGACGAGTCGTGGTTTTGTCTCACCAGGGGTGATGGGCGGATTCGCCTTCATCATCAAAGGATTGAGCATTACATCGAGGCCTGCACTCTGGAGCGGGATCAATTTGGAGGTGGAGGGTTCGTCATGGTCTGGGCCAGTGTGTCACAGAATCATCGGACTGAGCTTGTTGTCATTGCAGGCAATCTCAACGCTGTGCGTTACAGGGAAGACATCATCCTCTCTCATGTGGTACCCTCCCTGCAGGCTCATCCTGACATGACCCTCCAGCATCACAATGCCACCAGCCATAATGCTTGTTCTGTGCATGATTTCCTGCAAGACAGGAATGTCAGTGTTCTGCTATGGCCAGCGAAGAGCCCGGATCTCAATCCCATTGAGCACGTCTGGGACCTGTTGGATCGGAAGTTGAGGGCTAGGGCCATTCCCCCCAGAAATGTCCGGGAACTTGCAGGTGCCTTGTTGGAAGAGTGGGGTAACATCTCTCAGCAAGAACTGGCAAATCTGGTGGAGATGCACTGCAGTACTTAATGCAGCTGGTGGCCACACCAGATACTGACTGTTACTTTTGATTTTGACCCCCCCTTTGTTCAGGGACACATTATTCCATTTATGTTAGTCACATGTCTGTGGATCTTGTTCAGTTTATGTCTCAGTTGTTGAATCTTATGTTCATACAAATATTTACAAATGTTTAGTTTGCTGAAAATAAATGCAGTTGACAGTGAGAGGATGTTTCTTTTTTGCTGAGTTTAGTTGGGTTAGAGTATTTGGGTAGCAGGAGCCAGAGGGTGTGTCTACAGGGTGTTTTGTGGGGAGAATCTAATAGAATATGGTTGTTGTTACTGTTAATATTATTAATATTAGGCTGGGTGTACAGGTGAGCTAAGAAGACTTTCTAATTGGTGGGCTGGGTGTACAGGTGAGCTAAGAAGACTTTCTAATTGGTGGGCTGGGTGTACAGGTGAGCTTAGGAAGCCTCTCTGATTGGTGGGCTGGGTGTACAGGTGAGCTTAGGAAGCCTCTCTGATTGGTGGGCTGGGTGTACAGGTGAGCTGAGGAAGCAGTAGCGGTGCGTGAGTAAAATCACTGGGGAAGCGAAGTCAAGGTAAAAAAGCTGTGATAATTGTGTTGTTTGCTCTATAACCTGTTAGTTCATATGCCTTGCCACTGTCATATACTGTATAGGCCTAAGGCCAAGACAATAAGAAGAATATATTCAAACACACCTTTGTTTCATCACAAAACCGAAGGGCAACATCTGTCCAGTGGACTGCTCAAAGCATATTGACTCACCCTACTTGTAAAGAAATGCCAACCTCCTCTCTTTCATGTTGCCGAAATGGTCTATCACTCTGTCATACAGTACACGTTTTTAGTTTTTGTTGTCCTTGGCTACCTGGCTAAAATGCATCTAACTACATATTGAACTTTCATCTTCTCAGGCCAGTATTGATAATTAGGTAAAACCACATGTCCAAATCCTTATCTCCGTCCACGGAAGGGACAATTTTATTAGCTAGCTAGCCACCGGAGGACAACAACACGACGAGATGCAACTATTCCATTTTTTTCCTGTCAATGACGTTTGGCTTGATGTGATGTGATTGGTCTGACACTTTGTTTTGGTGTACCAGGACCATTCACAGTTGAGCTCACTCAGTTTAGCTCAACACTGATTGGCTATTATTGTATTCTTTTTTTTTTTTTATCAAGGGAGGCCAAATGCTCACTGGCTTCCCTTGCAATCAATGCTCCAACATTATCATACTATTTTTGGACCACAGAGCATCAGATAGATGCGCTACACATACAGACAGAGAGGGGGAGCTGTTTTACTTGCTCGGATGCTTTCTATGATGACATACATTCAGCCTCTTGCAAATTGAAGGAAAATGATGAAGCACAGAGAGACGAAAGATACATTCTTTTATGTTTTTGTATTTTATTGTGGAAATGTTTTCCCTTTGGGATCAATGAAGACTCGTCACTGTTAAAGAAAACCTCTCTGATATGTGGGCTGGGTGTATAAGTGAGCTGAGGAAGTCTCTCTGATTGGTGGGCTGGGTTTACAGGTGAGCTCAAACCAAACAATACAGTCACTCTGATCCATGACCTGGGGGATTTAACTGGGGACCATCCTCTCTGTTCTTCTGCTGCCCAACCCAGACCAACCTAGACAACCTCAACCCAGACCAGCCCAACGCAGACCAGCCCAACGCAGACCAGCCCAATCCAGACCAACCAAGCCCAACCCTAACCAGACCAACCCAGCCCAACAGAGACCACCCCAGACTAACCCAACCCAGCCCACCCCAACCCAGACCAACCTAGACCAGCCCAACCCAGACCATCCCAGCCCAACCCAGACCAACCCAACCCAGACCTACCTAGATCAACCCAGGGTCTTTGCATGGCTGGAAACATTTGACTGAGAGGCAGTGAGGAGATTTACCTAACGAAGGACTGTAGAGGGATGGGAAGTGACACAGAGAGAGAGAGAGAAAGAAAGAGAAGGGGGGGGGGGGGGGTGAGTGGGCACGCTCGTTTTGCATCGTCCACAGTGGGCATTTCTATTGGGGGGACACCCAATGATGAAAATCAAATGAGCCTTCCACCCAGTAAGAGAGGGAGGGAGAGAAAGAGACAGAGTGAGAGAGAAGGGGGAGAAAGTGAATGATTGAGTGAATAAGTGAGAGTGTGACATAGAGCAAAGGGGTAGAGGATGAATGATTGAGTGAGAGAGAGAGAGAGAGAGAGAGAGAGAGAGAGAGAGAGAGAGAGAGAGAGAGAGAGAGAGAGAGAGAGAGAGAGCAATGTGGGTAGTGGCAGCAGAAGGGCCAGTGTCTACAGGTGAGTTAGGGAAGTGTTCTCATTGGTGGGGTGTACAGGTGAGTTAATGAAGCCTCTGATTGGTTTGCTTTGTGTGTAGAGGTGAGCCAAGGAAGCGCCAGGTAATAATTGGTGGTCATAAGAGCAGCAGCAGGTCCAGCTCCACTCCACACTGACTGAGTACTGGGACATCATGCAGAGGAAGAGCAGCTTCACTGGGCTCCTCATCACTGCTCTGTTAGCAGTGGTCTCTGGTCTTACCAAACAGTTCTACTATGTGGATAAAACACTGACCTGGCAAGAAGCTCAGCAGTACTGCAGAGAGAAATACATTGACCTGGCCTTCATCACCGACCAGGAGGAAGCAGAGCTGTTCTCCAACAGCTTAACTTCTGAATTCAACTGGATTGGTTTGACTTGGATCGGTCTGTACAGAGATACCAATGACTCAACAGAGTGGAAGTGGTCTGGAGGGTGGAACTCGACATTCAGGTTCTGGAGTACAGGCCTGCCAAACCTGGACAGTGTTGTCAACCTGGACTGTGTCGGTGTGATAAAGGGTGAGATGGCTGACAGCCTGTGCAAACATAGAAACCCTTTCTGGTGCTTTGATCTGAACGTGGTCCTGGTGAAGGAGAACAAGACGTGGGAGGAGGCTCTGGATCACTGCAGGGAGCACTACACTGACCTCACCAGCCTGCTGTCTGAGAATGAGCAGCTCCAGGTGCAGAGAATAATGAATTCAAAGGGGGCCCAGACAGACCATGTGTGGACCGGTCTACGCTTTTTCAGTGGTTTCTGGTTGTGGGTGAATGGAGACCCCCTGGAGTATCAGGCCTGGACCGGGGGGAGGCTGCCCCACTGCCCCGCCCAACACCTCCGCTGTGGGACCCTGCCCAGAGAGGGAGAGCTTTGGGGAACCAGGGACTGTGAGGAGAGGAGGAACTTCCTCTGTTACAAGTGATTTGGTAATTCACTATCATTGATTAGTAAAATTCTTATGATGGAATAGGATAGCAAGCTTGACTGCTAATTAAATAACGTATTGTTTTAAATAAATTGTCATTTTTTTTTATAACATTTAAAATGTCATCTTTATTTCCAATTTAAATAATAAAGTTGAACGTGTTTGTTTATTAGAATCTATTTTAACACATCATAACACTCTTCCAAAAACTAAACATACCAAGCAGGGTTGGGGTCAATTAAAATTGGACTCAATTCAGGAAGTGATTTGAATTTTTTTTTTACTAAAATTGAAAAACATTTGAAATTAATATATTTTATTATCCAGTTCATTGAAAAATCATTGAAAATAGATATTGAATTCGAATTTCAGTTTATTTAACGAATTAACAGCCTTCAATTCCAATTGACCCGACCCTTGGTGAGAAACAATGAGTGGTGTGAAATTCATATTTTAACAAACTCAACATATTTAGAGGTCTCATTTTACCTGTGTTGTGATGTTATAGTCTATATAATCAAATATTTAACTAATGTATTTGCAGTTCATAATCTGTGTGTTTTCGTATATTATCTTGCTTTGGAAGCTACAGTATGTATGTGTGTATATATCGGTATGATAATAAAACAGAAAGGGAAACAAAATAACTTATTCTCGTGGGTTTTTCTGACAAAAAATGTGTTGTGTTTACTGTTGCTGACTGAACTTATAATTCTACACAGTTTTAGAGACACAAGGAGGGTAAATGGTACCGCAGGTCTGTCATCAGGCTATGGAATGTGTGAGATAATCAGCAGCATTAGTTCCTGTGCTTGGGTCTTCCTCACTGGTTATTTGGACGAATCAGGATTGGGCAAAGGCGGTGCTTAAACTGGGGGTGGGGATTTCCAGCCCATGTGTGATAAATACAGGTGAAATTATCGGAAGGGGAGGGCTTTGCCTTACAGTTTCCTTTTGCGAGGGTGGAGACTTCTGAATCCGGAAATCTCCATTTCTAACACGTTTGTTCCCTGAATTTAATCGAGCATCTGACCAAATTACACAATATTTTAGTTCTGGGTGAACCGAGATGAAGGTTAAGGTAAAGTAATGGTGGGTTGTAATGCTCTCCTCCCACCCCTAGATGTCCCTGGTGGTAATGGTGCCGTACTCATTGCCAAAATCCCGAAGTATCCCTTTAAGCTGCACAGCCAGTAATACACTCATGTCCCCGCTCATACATACAAATCCTCCATTCTGGCTGCAAAGGCATCGGTTAACTCCTTAAATAGCTTTAATGCCATGAGGCTGATTAAAAATTGGGAAAATATGCATACTGTTTTAATAAAATAAAAAAGTTCACCACCATGCTAGAGTGGCTATTGCTACTTCCTGGTGTTGCGGTGGGTGTTCAGCCACGGGTAAACAACAGACTGCTGCAACCTGATTGGCTTATTGATTTCCCACCGTTTTATAAGTCAGAACACCATAAAATAGAGGAATATATTTTATAGTCATGTGTGACTCTCAACAAAATAAAAGGGTGCTGTATATATCCTGCCTCTTGCCCGTCCAGTAAGGGTTCTCCGAGTCCTGTGAAGCGTGGGAGTGGGCGGATTTCCTTGTCCTTCTCGCCAGCAGTGATTTTGGGCAGCTCCATGGTAAGAAATGTGACCGTTCCTGATGCAAAAACAATGTCCTATCCCAGAGCTCGAGTAAATGACATTACTAAGCTGCTCCCGAATGTACTACGTCAGGACATGGAAATCGATTCTATCGTAGTCCATATGGGTTTTAATGACATTATGAAGGGCAGCTCTGAACAGTTGAAACTGGATTTTAAAGAGCTGATTAACTCTGCTAGACACTAACAAAATACCCATCATATCTAGCCCTGTGCCCTCTCTGAATCATGGCATTGAACACTTTAGCAGGATTCTTTCTCTTCACAACTGGCTACGTGATTATTGCAGCTCAATGGGTGTAACTTTTGTTGACAATTTAAATACCTTTTGGCAACAAAACACGGTTTATAAGGAGGATGGGATCCACCCAAATCATTTGGTTTCCTGGATCATTTCACAACATTTCAAGGCTGCGTTGAGACAATGACTTATCAATGACCCAAGCACAGCTCAGCTCATCCCTACCATTGTGACGTAGAGTTGTCATAATGCTTCAGCAAATGTACATTACACCAGGGGCGTTGGTAGACACAATGTAAGTAACCTAATGTATGTCCCTCTAACTGCCCTGAAAGCCTCTGCTGATCCTACAGCTATTGTATGCAGTAATCATGTGCATATGAACCTGATTTATAATGTTAGCACTGAGGTGGTGTGCCCTAGGAGGAAGTCCACTGTGTGCAACTCACCCTGCACTGACATAAACAATAACATGAGCATATCTACTTCTGCGAAGCTTCCCAGTAAAGCAATGAAAACAAGTAAGCATCCCAGAAGAAAAGGGCTAAGAATAGCCCACGTTAACATACGTAGCTTAAGAAATAAGGTTAATGAAATCAATAACTTGCTAGTAACAGATGATTCATATTCTGACTATCTCTGAAACTCACTTAGACAATACCTTTGATGATACAGTGGTAGCAATACAAGGTTATAACATGTACAGAAAAGACAGAAATGCCAGTGGTGGAGGTGTTGATGTTTATATTCAGAACCACATTCCTGTAAAGATTAGAGAGGATCTCATGTTAAATACTGTTGAAGTAATATGGCTACAGATCCATCTGCCTCACCTAAAGCCCATTCTGGTGGGAAGCTGCTATAGACCACCAAGTGCTAATAGTCAGTATCTGGATAACATGTGTGAAATGCTTGGTAATGTATGTGATATCAACAGAGAGGTATATTTTATGGGTGATTTAAATATTGACTGGCTTTCATCAAGCTTCCCACTCAAGAAAAAGCTTTAAACTGTAACCAGTGCCTGCAACCTGGTTCAGGTTGTCAGTCAACCTACCAGGATAGTTACAAACAGCACAGGAATGAAATCATCAACATGTATTGATCACAGTATCCAGATCCATTGGATGTAGTGATCACAATATAATAGCCATATCTAGGACAATCAAAGTTCTAAATGCTGGCCCTATTATAGCGTATAAGAGGTCATACAATACGTTTTGTAGGGATTCCTATGTTGTTGATGAAAATAATATTTGTTGGTCCATGGTGTGTAATGAGGAGCAAACAGACACAATTATGACATTTCTTATTCCACTTACTAAGCAGCATGCACCCATTAAGAAAATGACTGTAAAAACTATTAAATCCCCATGGATTGATGAGGAATTGAACAATGGTATGGTTGAGAGGGATGAGGCAAAAGGAATGGCAAATAAGTCTGGCTGCACAACCGATTTGCAAACGTTTTGCTAATTGAGAAATCATGTGACTAAACTGAATAAAAAGAGGAAGAAACTACACTATGAAACAAAGATAAATGACATAAAGAATGATAGTATAAAGCTTTGGAGCACCTTAAATGACATTTTGGGAAAAAAGGCAAACTCAGCTCCATCATTCATTGAAACAGAGGGCTCATTCATCACAAAACCCACTGATATTGCCAACAACTTTAATTATTTTTTAATTGGCAAGATTAGCAAATGTAGGCATGACATGCCAGCAACAAACGTTGACACTACACATCCAAGTATATCTGACCAAATTATGAAAGAGAAGAATTGTAATTTTGAATTCGGTAAAGTGAGTGTAGAAGAGGTGAACAAATTATTGTTGTCTATCAACAATGACAAGCCACAGCTTGGATGGAAAATTATTGAGGATAATAGCAGACGATATTGCAACTTCTATTTTCCATATTGTCACGATCGTCGTAATGAGGCAGAGTGGACCAAGGCGCAGCGTGATAGAAAGACATCTTCTTTATTATGAAGACGAAACAAACGAACAAAAACAACAAACAGACGACCGTGAAGCTATTCAAACAAATAGTGCTGACACTAAACACTACACATAGACAACCCACCCAACTCACGCCCTGACCATACTAAATAAATACAAAACAAGAGAAAACAGGTCAGGAACGTGACATAACCCCCCCCCCCCCCCTCAAGGTGCGAACTCCGGGCGCACCCCCTAAAACTCTAGGGGAGGGTCTGGGTGGGCGTCTGTCCGCGGTGGCGGCTCTGGCGCGGGACGTGGACCCCACCTTAACAATGTCTTTGTCCGCCTCCTTACTCGCCCCCGTGGCCTCCTCCTAACAACCACCCTCCATGTCAATCCCACTATACCAAAGGGCAGCACCGGACTGAGGGGCAGCACCGGACTGAGGGGCAGCACCGGACTGAGGGGCAGCACCGGACTGAGGGGCAGATCCTGGCTGGCTGGCTCTGGCGGATCCTGGCTGGCTGGCTCTGGCGGATCCTGGCTGGACGGCTCTGGCTGGTCCTGGCTGGACGGCTCTGGCTGGTCCTGGCTGGACGGCTCTGGCTGGTCCTGGCTGGACGGCTCTGGCGGATCCTGGCTGGACGGCTCTGGCGGATCCTGGCTGGCTGGCGGCTCTGGCAGATCCTGGCTGGCTGGCGGCTCTGGCAGATCCTGGCTAGCTGGCTCTGGCAGCTCCTGGCTGGCTGGCTCTGGCAGCTCCTGGCTGGCTGGCTCTGGCAGCTCCTGGCTGGCTGACGGCACTGGCAGCTCCTGGCTGGCTGGCGGCACTGGCTGCTCCTGTCTGGCGGACGGCACTGGCTGCTCCTGTCTGGCGGACGGCTCTAGCGGCTCGGGACAGATGGACAGCTCTGACGGCTCGGGACAGACGGGCAGCTCTGACGGCTCGGGACAGACGGGCAGCTCTGACAGCGCTGGGCAGGCAGGCAGCTCAGACAGCGCTGGGCAGGCAGGCAGCTCAGACAGCGCTGGGCAGGCAGGCAGTTCAGACTCTGGCTGCGCTGTAGAGGAGGAAGGCTCTGACAGCGCTGGACAGGTGGGAGCAACTGGAGAGAGAAAACGGAGAGACAACCTGGTGCGGGGGGCTGCCACCGGAGGACTGGTACGTGGAGGTGGCACCGGAATTACCGGACCGTGAAGGAGGACACGCGCTCTTGAGCACCGAGCCTGCCCAACCTTACCAGGTTGAATGGTCCCCGTAGCCCTGCCAGTGCGGCGAGGTGGAAAAGCCCGCACTGGGCTATGCTGGCGAACCGGGGACACCATTTGTAAGGCTGGTGCCATGTATGCCGGCCCGAGGAGACGCACTGGAGGCCAGATGCGTTGGGCCAGCTTCCTGACATCCGGCTCGATGCCCAACCTAGCCCTACCAGTGCGGCGAGGTGGAATAGCCCGCACTGGGCTAAGCACGCGTACTGGGGAGACACCGTGCGCTCCACCGCATAACACGGTGTCTGACCAGTACGACGCCCTCTCACTCCACGGTAAGCACGGGGAGTTGGCTCAGGTCTCCTACCCGGCTTTGCCACACTCTGCGTGTGCCCCCCCCCAAGAAATTTTTGGGTCTGACTCTCGGGCTCCCAACCGCGTCGCCGCGCTGCCTCCTCATACCAGCGCCTCTCTGCCTTCGCTGCCTCCAACTCCACCTTAGGACGGCGATATTCCCCTGGCTGAGCCCAGGGTCCTTTGCCGTCCAGGATCTCTTCCCAAGTCCAGGAGTCCTGGGTTTTTGGCCGCTGCTGTTGCCGCCCTTCTCCACTCTGCTTGGTCCTTTGGTGGTTAATTCTGTCTGTATCGTCGTAATGAGGCAGAGTGGACCAAGGCGCAGCGTGATAGAAAGACATCTTCTTTATTATGAAGACGAAACAAACGAACAAAAACAACAAACAGACGACCGTGAAGCTATTCAAACAAATAGTGCTGACACTAAACACTACACATAGACAACCCACCCAACTCACGCCCTGACCATACTAAATAAATACAAAACAAGAGAAAACAGGTCAGGAACGTGACATAACCCCCCCCCCCCCCTCAAGGTGCGAACTCCGGGCGCACCCCCTAAAACTCTAGGGGAGGGTCTGGGTGGGCGTCTGTCCGCGGTGGCGGCTCTGGCGCGGGACGTGGACCCCACCTTAACAATGTCTTTGTCCGCCTCCTTACTCGCCCCCGTGGCCTCCTCCTAACAACCACCCTCCATGTCAATCCCACTATACCAAAGGGCAGCACCGGACTGAGGGGCAGCACCGGACTGAGGGGCAGCACCGGACTGAGGGGCAGCACCGGACTGAGGGGCAGATCCTGGCTGGCTGGCTCTGGCGGATCCTGGCTGGCTGGCTCTGGCGGATCCTGGCTGGACGGCTCTGGCTGGTCCTGGCTGGACGGCTCTGGCTGGTCCTGGCTGGACGGCTCTGGCTGGTCCTGGCTGGACGGCTCTGGCGGATCCTGGCTGGACGGCTCTGGCGGATCCTGGCTGGCTGGCGGCTCTGGCAGATCCTGGCTGGCTGGCGGCTCTGGCAGATCCTGGCTAGCTGGCTCTGGCAGCTCCTGGCTGGCTGGCTCTGGCAGCTCCTGGCTGGCTGGCTCTGGCAGCTCCTGGCTGGCTGGCTCTGGCAGCTCCTGGCTGGCTGACGGCACTGGCAGCTCCTGGCTGGCTGGCGGCACTGGCTGCTCCTGTCTGGCGGACGGCACTGGCTGCTCCTGTCTGGCGGACGGCTCTAGCGGCTCGGGACAGACGGACAGCTCTGACGGCTCGGGACAGACGGGCAGCTCTGACGGCTCGGGACAGACGGGCAGCTCTGACAGCGCTGGGCAGGCAGGCAGCTCAGACAGCGCTGGGCAGGCAGGCAGCTCAGACAGCGCTGGGCAGGCAGGCAGTTCAGACTCTGGCTGCGCTGTAGAGGAGGAAGGCTCTGACAGCGCTGGACAGGTGGGAGCAACTGGAGAGAGAAAACGGAGAGACAACCTGGTGCGGGGGGCTGCCACCGGAGGACTGGTACGTGGAGGTGGCACCGGAATTACCGGACCGTGAAGGAGGACACGCGCTCTTGAGCACCGAGCCTGCCCAACCTTACCAGGTTGAATGGTCCCCGTAGCCCTGCCAGTGCGGCGAGGTGGAAAAGCCCGCACTGGGCTATGCTGGCGAACCGGGGACACCATTTGTAAGGCTGGTGCCATGTATGCCGGCCCGAGGAGACGCACTGGAGGCCAGATGCGTTGGGCCAGCTTCCTGACATCCGGCTCGATGCCCAACCTAGCCCTACCAGTGCGGCGAGGTGGAATAGCCCGCACTGGGCTAAGCACGCGTACTGGGGAGACACCGTGCGCTCCACCGCATAACACGGTGTCTGACCAGTACGACGCCCTCTCACTCCACGGTAAGCACGGGGAGTTGGCTCAGGTCTCCTACCCGGCTTTGCCACACTCTGCGTGTGCCCCCCCCCAATAAATTTTTGGGTCTGACTCTCGGGCTCCCAACCGCGTCGCCGCGCTGCCTCCTCATACCAGCGCCTCTCTGCCTTCGCTGCCTCCAACTCCACCTTAGGACGGCGATATTCCCCTGGCTGAGCCCAGGGTCCTTTGCCGTCCAGGATCTCTTCCCAAGTCCAGGAGTCCTGGGTTTTTGGCCGCTGCTGTTGCCGCCCTTCTCCACTCTGCTTGGTCCTTTGGTGGTTAATTCTGTCTGTATCGTCGTAATGAGGCAGAGTGGACCAAGGCGCAGCGTGATAGAAAGACATCTTCTTTATTATGAAGACGAAACAAACGAACAAAAACAACAAACAGACGACCGTGAAGCTATTCAAACAAATAGTGCTGACACTAAACACTACACATAGACAACCCACCCAACTCACGCCCTGACCATACTAAATAAATACAAAACAAGAGAAAACAGGTCAGGAACGTGACACATATTTTCTATTTAAGCCAACTAGAAAGTGTGTACCCCCAGACATGGAGGGCAGCAAAAAGCTTTCCACTACTTCAGAATAGTAGCCCCCTTTACTGGCTCAAATAGCCGACCAATCAGCCTGATACCAACCCTTAGTAAACTTTTGGGAAAAATTGTGTTTGACCAGATACAATGCTATTTTACTGTTTAACAAATTGACAACAAACTTTCAGCATTCTTATAGGGACGGACATTCAACAAGCCCAGCACTTACACAAATGACTGATGATTGGCTCAGAGAAATTGATGACAAAAATATTGTGGGGGCTGTTTTGTTAGACTTCAGTGCGGCTTTTGACATTATCGATCATAGTCTGCTGCTGGAAAAGCGTATGTGTTATGGCTTTGCACCCCCTGCTGTATTGTGGATAAAGAGTTACCTGTCTAACAGAACACAGAGGTTGGTCTTTAATAGAAGCCTCTTCAAAATAATCCAAGTACAATCAGGAATTCCCCAGGGCAGCTGTCTAGGCCCCTTACGTTTTTCAATCTTTACTAATGACATACCACTGGCTTTGAGTTAAGCATGTCAATGTAGGCAAATGACTCAACACTAAACATGTCAGCTACTACAGCGAGTGAAATGACTGCAACACTTAATAAAGAGCTGCAGTTAGTTTGAAAGTGGGTGGTCAAAGTATGTTAGTCCTAAATATTTCTAAAACTAAAAGCATTGTATTTGGGACAAATCATTCATTAAACACTAAACCTCAATTAAATCTTGTAATAAATAATGTGGAAATTGAGCAAGTTGAGGTGTCTAAACTGTTTGTAGTAACCCTTGGTTGTAAACTGTCATGGTCAAAACATATTGATACAACAGTAGCTAGAAGTCTGCCTATAATAAAGCTCTGCTCTACCTTCTCAACAGCACTATCAACAAGGCAGGTCCTACAGGCCGTAGTTTTGTCGCACCTGGACTACCGTTCAGTCGTGTGATCAGGTGCCACAAAAAGGGACTCAGGAAAATTGCAATTGGCTCAGAACAGGGCATCACGGCTGTTCCTTGGACATACACAGACAACTAATTTTAATAATAGGGCAATCTCTCCTGGCTCAAAGTGGAAGAGGGATTGACTTCATCACTACTTGTATTTGTGAGAGGTATTGACATGTTGAAACTCACAAAGCTGTCTGTTTGAACTTCTGGCGCACAGTACACCCATGCATACCCCACAAGACATTCCACAAGAGGTCTCTTCACAGTCCTCAAGTCCAGAACAGACTATGGGAGGCACACAGTATTACACTGAGCCATGACTACATGGAACTCTATTCCACATCAAGTAACTGATACAAGTAGTAATACACCATATGGAACAGCGGGGACTGTGAAGCAACCAAACATAGGCACAGACACATGCATACACACACACGATAACATACATACTATACACACACGTAAACATTGATTTTGTACTGTAGATATGGGGTAGTGGTGGAGTAGGGGCCTGAGGGCACACAGTGTGTTGTGAAATCTGTGAAAATATTGTCATATTCTTGGTATAAACTGCCTTAATTTTGCTGGACTTCAGCAAGAGTAGCTGCTGCCTTGGCAGACAACCTACACTGAACGAAAATATGAACGCACCATATAAAGTTCTGGTCCCGTGACTCATGAGCTAAAATAAAAGATCCCAGAAATGTTCCATGTGCACAAAAAGCTTATTTCTCTCAAATTTTGTGCACAAATGTATTTACATCCCTGTTAGTGAGCATTTCTCCTTTGCCAAGATAATCCGTCTACCTGACAGATGTGACATATCAAGAAGCATGATTATTACACATGTGCACCTTGTGCTGGGGACAATAAAAGGCCACTCTAAAATGTGGAGTTTTGTCACACAACACAATGTTACAGATGTCTCAAGTTTTCAGGGAGTGTGCAATTGGCATGCTGACTGCTGGAATGTTCACCAGAGCTGTTGCCAGAGAATTTTAAGTGAATTTATTTTCCATAAGCCACCTCCATCACCGCTTTAGAGAATTTGGCAGTACGTCCAACCAGCCTCACAACCGCAGACCACGCCAGCTCAGGACCTCAACATCCGTCTTCTTTACCTGCGGGATTGTCTGAAATCAGCCACCCGGACAGCTGATGAAACTGAGGAGTATTTCTGTCTATTTGTGGGGAAAAACTAATTTTGAATACTCCCCAGTGGGTGGGCCAGTCTCCCAAGTGAGTGGGCCTATGCCCTCCCAGGCCTACCCATGGCAGCACCCCTGCCCAGTCAGGTGAAATCCATAGATTAAGGCCCTATTAATGAATTGATATTGACTGATTTCCTTATATGAACTGTAACTCAGTAAAATAGTTGAAATTGTTGCATGTTGCGTTTATATTTTTGTTCAGCATAGATGACAATGTCTTAAGTAGTTGAACATGTTATTACTCCAACCTTGTGAAAGTGACAAACTGAGACGTTTTCATTTTCATCAAGGGTCACTTCCCTTCCCTCTACATTTCTTTGTTAGGTAAATCTCCTCTCTGCCTCTCAGTCAAATGTTTTTCAGCCATGTAAAAACCCTTCAGACCTTTTCAGCCAAGCCTGGGTTGGGCAGCAGTACAGCAGGGAGGATGTCCCCAAGTTAATTCCCCAAGGTCATGGATCATCGTCTTTATTCTTCAGGCATGTTGTCGTACTGTGTTTTAATCTCAGCAAAAGAAGAAACGTCCCTTTTTTAGGAACCTGTCTTTCAAAGAGAATTCGTAAAAATCCAAATAACTTCACAGATCTTCATTGTAAAGGGTTTAAACACTGTTTCCCATGCTGGTTCAATGAACCAATGAACCACAATTAATGAACATGCACCTGTGGAATGGTCGTTAAGACACTAATAGCTTACAGACGGTAGGCAATTAAGGTCACAGTTATGAAAACTTAGGACACTAAAGAGGCCTTTCTACTGACTGAAAAACACCAAAAGAAAGATGCCCAGGGTCCCTGCTCATCTGCGTGAACATGCCTAAGGCATGCTGCAAGGAGGCATGAGGACTGCAGATGTGGCCAGGGCAATAAATTGCAATGTCCGTACTGTGAGACGCCTAAGACAGCGCTACAGGGAGACAGGACAGACAGCTGACCGTCCTCGCAGTGGCAGACCACGTGTAACAACACCTGCACAGGATCGGTACATCCGAACCAGGAACAATCCCTCCATCAGTGCTCAGATTGTCCGCAATAGGCTGAGAGAGGCTGGACTGAGGGCTTGTAGGCCTGTTGTAAGGCAGGTCCTCACCAGACATCACCGGCAGGTCCTCACCGGCACAAACCCACCGTCGCTGGACCAGACAGGACTGGCAAAAAGTGCTCTTCACTGACGAGTGGCGGTTTTGTCTCACCAGGGGTGATGGTCGGATTCGCCTTTATCGTCAAAGGAATGAGCGTTACACCGAGGCCTGCACTCTGGAATGGGATCGATTTGGAGGTGGAGGGTTCGTCATGGTCTGGGCCGGTGTGTCACAGAATCATCGGACTGAGCTTGTTGTCATTGCAGGCAATCTCAACGCTGTGCGTTACAGGGAAGACATCATCCTCCCTCATGTGGTACCCTTCCTGCAGGCTCATCCTGACATGACCCTCCAGCATGACAATGCCACCAGCCATACTGCTCGTTCTGTGCATGATTTCCTGCAAGACAGGAATGTCAGTGTTCTGCCTTTGTCAGTGAAAAGCCCGGATCTCAATCCCATTGAGCACGTCTGGGACCTGTTGGATTGGAGGGTGAGGGCTAGGGCCATTCCCCCCCAGAAATGTCCGGGAACTTGCAGCTGCCTTGGTGGAAGAGTGGGGTAACATCTCACAGCAAGAACTGGCAAATCTGGTGCAGTCCATAAGGAGGAGATGCACTGCAGTACTTAATGTAGCTGGTGGCCACACCAGATACTGACTGTTACTTTTGATTTTGACCCCCCCTTTGTTCATGGACACATTATTCCCTGTCTGTTAGTCACACATCTTTGGAACTTGTTCAGTTTATGTCTCAGTTGTTGAATCTTGTTATGTTCATACAAATATTTAGATATGTTAAGTTTGCTGAAAATAAACGCAGTTGACAGTGAGAGGACGTTTCTTTTTTTGCTGAGTTTAGTTGGGTTACAATATTTGGGTAGCAGGAGCCAGAGGGTGTGTCTACAGGGTGTTTTGTGGGGAGAATCTAATAGAATATGGTTGTAGTTACTGTTAATATTAGTCTGTCTGATATCAAATTGAACATCCTCCTGACTTCAGAGTCTGAAAAGGCTGTTTTGATGTTGTCGGCATGATGCGTTGATAATGAAGGGAGCGGTGCTTTTACTGGTTGGTTCTCTGTGTCTTTCTCACTCCAACACCCACAGCCACGCCCCGAACACAGCCCCCGAATACAGCCCCCCACCACCTACCATTACAGCTGTTGGATTTTTATTTCCTAACAACGAGACGTCTCCCAACAGGAAAAATATATATTTGAGAGAACCAATCAATGTGTCCGCAAAATTTCGGAGCGAAGATTGAGTTAGCAAACGGTCTACTTTCTAGACCAGTGAGTCACAGCTCTTCCTCGCTGTGTGGACACGTCAGCCAGGCTAGTTCAATATATCCAGTGTTGAGATCAATCTGGAGAGATGTGAGCTAAGAAGCCTCTCTGATTGGTGGGCTGGGTGTACAGGTGAGCTTAGGAAGCCTCTGATTGGTGGGCTGGGTGTACAGGTGAGCTTAGGAAGCCTCTCAGATTCGTGGGCTGGGTGTACAGGTGAGCTTAGGAAGCCTCTGATTGGTGGGCTGGGTGTACAGGTGAGCTTAGGAAGCCTCTCTGATTGGTGGGCTGGGTGTACAGGTGAGCTTAGGAAGCCTCTCTGATCGGTGGGCTGGGTGTACAGGTGAGCTTAGGAAGCCTCTCTGATTGGTGGGCTGGGTGTACAGGTGAGCTTAGGAAGCCTCTCTGATTGGTGGGCTGGGTGTACAGGTGAGCTTAGGAAGCCTCTCTGATTGGTGGGCTGGGTGTACAGGTGAGCTGAGGAAGCAGTAGCGGTGCGTGAGTAAAATCACTGGGGAAGCGAAGTCAAGGTAAAAAAGCTGTGATAATTGTGTTGTTTTGCTCTATAACCTGTTAGTTCATATGCCTTGCCACTGTCATATACTGTATAGGCCTAAGGCCAAGACAATAAGAAGTATATATTCAAACACACCTTTGTTTCATCACAAAACCGAAGGGCAACATCTGTCCAGTGGACTGCACAAAGCATATTGCATGTAACAAACAGTTAAATGATCGACTGCATGGTCAATCAAGTTAATATTTCTGACATTTTCAGACAACTAAACAACTATTGATTTAGAACAACGCAGAGTTATCGCAAATAGCAAAGAAAGCAGGGGCGGCCTCCACTATTCCAGCACCATTTCAACTTCAATGTTTTTAGTCTAAAACAGTGACAACTAAAAGATTCCAAAAACAATTTAGTCCAATCAACGTAAGCTAAATATCATGTGGCTTTCTATGGCACTGATTTCTATTTCAGTGTGCGTAACATGTTGACTCACCCTACTTGTAAAGACATGCCATCCTCCTCTCCTTCATGTTGCTGAAATGGTCTATCACTCTGTAATACAGTACACGTTTTTAGTTTTTGTTGTCCTTGGCTACCTGGCTAAAATGCATCTAACTACATATTGAACTTTCATCTTCTCAGGCCAGTATTGATAATTAGATAAAACCACATGTCCAAATCCTTATCTCAGTCCATGGAAGGGACAATTTTATTAGCTAGCTAGCCACCGGAGGACAACAACACCACGAGATGCAACAATTCCATTTTTTTTCTGTCAATGACGTTTGGCTTGATGTGATGTGATTGGTCTGACACTTTGTTTTGGTGTACAAGGACCATTCACAGTTGAGCTCACTCAGTTTAGCTCAACACTGATTGGCTATTATTGTATTCTTTTTTTTTTTATCAAGGGAGGCCAAATGCTCACTGGCTTCCCTTGCAATCAATGCTCCAACAATATCATACTATTTTTGGACCACAGAGCATCAGATAGATGCGCTACACATACAGACAGAGAGGGGGAGCTGTTTTACTCGCTCGGATGCTTTCTATGATGACATACATTCAGCCTCTTGCAAATTGAAGAAAAATGATGAAGCACAGAGAGACGAAAGATACATTCTTTTATGTTTTTGTATTTTATTGTGGAAATGTTTTCCCTTTGGGATCAATGAAGACTCGTCACTGTTAAAGAAAGCCTCTCTGATATGTGGGCTGGGTGTATAAGTGAGCTGAGGAAGTCTCTCTGATTGGTGGGCTGGGTTTACAGGTGAGCTCAAACCAAACAATACAGTCACTCTGATCCATGACCTGGGGGATTTAACTGGGGACCATCCTCTCTGTTCTTCTGCTGCCCAACCCAGACCAACCTAGACAACCTCAACCCAGACCAGCCCAACGCAGACCAGCCCAACTCAGACCAGCCCAATCCAATCCAGACCAACCAAGCCCAACCCTAACCAGACCAACCCAGCCCAACAGAGACCACCCCAGACTAACCCAACCCAGCCCACCCCAGACAACCCCAACCCAGACCAACCTAGCCCAGCCCAACCCAGACCATCCTTGCCCAACCCAGACCAACCCAACCCAGACCAGCCCAACCCAGACCTACCTAGATCAACCCAGGGTCTTTGCATGGCTGGAAACATTTGACTGAAAGGCAGTGAGGAGATTTACCTAACGAAGGACTGTAGAGGGATGGGAAGTGACACAGAGAGAGAGAGAAAGAAAGAGAAGGGGGGGGGGGGACGCTCGTTTTGCATCGTCCACAGTGGGCATTTCTATTGGGGGGACACCCAATGATGGAAATCAAATGAGCCTTCCACCCAGTAAGAGAGGAAGGGAGAGAAAGAGACAGAGTGAGAGAGAAGGGGGAGAAAGTGAATGATTGAGTGAATAAGTGAGAGTGAGACATAGAGCAAAGGGGTAGAGGATGAATGATTGAGTGAGAGAGAGAGAGGGGGAGAGAGAGAGAGAGAGAGAGAGAGAGAGAGAGAGAGAGAGAGAGAGAGAGAGAGAGAGAGCAATGTGGGTAGTGGCAGCAGAAGGGCCAGTGTCTACAGGTGAGTTAGGGAAGTGTTCTCATTGGTGGGGTGTACAGGTGAGTTAATGAAGCCTCTGATTGGTTTGCTTTGTGTGTAGAGGTGAGCCAAGGAAGCGCCAGGTAATAATTGGTGGTCATAAGAGCAGCAGCAGGTCCAGCTCCACTCCACACTGACTGAGTACTGGGACATCATGCAGAGGAAGAGCAGCTTCACTGGGCTCCTCATCACTGCTCTGTTTGCAGTGGTCTCTGGTCTTACCAAACAGTTCTACTATGTGGATAAAACACTGACCTGGCAAGAAGCTCAGCAGTACTGCAGAGAGAAATACATTGACCTGGCCTTCATCACCGACCAGGAGGAAGCAGAGCTGTTCTCCAACAGCTTAACTTCTGAATTCAACTGGATTGGTTTGACTTGGATCGGTCTGTACAGAGATACCAATGACTCAACAGAGTGGAAGTGGTCTGGAGGGTGGAACTCGACATTCAGGTTCTGGAGTACAGGCCTGCCAAACCTGGACAGTGTTGTCAACCTGGACTGTGTCGGTGTGATAAAGGGTGAGATGGCTGACAGCCTGTGCAAACATAGAAACCCTTTCTGGTGCTTTGATCTGAACGTGGTCCTGGTGAAGGAGAACAAGACGTGGGAGGAGGCTCTGGATCACTGCAGGAAGCACTACACTGACCTCACCAGCCTGCTGTCTGAGAATGAGCAGCTCCAGGTGCAGAGAATGATGAATTCAAAGGGGGCCCTGACAGACCATGTGTGGACCGGTCTACGCTTTTTCAGTGGTTTCTGGTTGTGGGTGAATGGAGACCCCCTGGAGTACCAGGCCTGGACCGGGGGGAGGCTGCCCCACTGCCCCGCCCAACACCTCCGCTGTGGGACCCTGCCCAGAGAGGGAGAGCTTTGGGGAACCAGGGACTGTGAGGAGATGAGGAACTTCCTCTGTTACAAGTGATTTGGTAATTCACTATCATTGATTAGGAAAATTCTTATGATGGAATAGGATAGCAAGCTTGACCGCTAATTAAATAACGTATTGTTTTAAATAAATTGTCTTTTTTTTTTATAACATTTAAAATGTCATCTTTATTTCCAATATAAATAATAAGGTTGAACGTGTTTGTTTATTAGGATCTATTTTAACACATCATAACAATATTCCAAAAACTAAACATACCAAGCAGGGTTGGGGTCAATTCAAATTGGACTCAATTCAGGAAGTGATTTGATTTTTTTTTTTAACTAAAATTGAAAAACATTTGAAATGAATATATTTTATTATTCAGTTCATTGAAAAATCATTGAAAATAGATATTGAATTCGAATTTCAGTTTATTTAACGAATTAACAGCCTTCAATTCCAATTGACCCGACCCTTGGTGAGAAACAATGAGTGGTGTGAAATTCATATTTTAACAACCTCTACATATTTAGAGGTCTCATTTTACCTGTGTTGTGATGTTATAGTCTATATAATCAAATATTTAACTAATGTATTTGCAGTTCATAATCTGTGTGTTTTCGTATATTATCTTGCTTTGGAAGCTACACTATGTATGTGTGTATATATCGGTATGATAATAAAACAGAAAGGGAAACAAAATAACTTATTCTCGTGGGTTTTTCTGACAAAAAATGTGTTGTGTTTACTGTTGCTGACTGAACTTATAATTCTACACAGTTTTAGAGACACAAGGAGGGTAAATGGTACCGCAGGTCTGTCATCAGGCTATGGAATGTGTGAGATAATCAGCAGCATTAGTTCCTGTGCTTGGGTCTTCCTCACTGGTTATTTGGACGAATCAGGATTGGGCAAAGGCGGTGCTTAAACTGGGGGTGGGGATTTCCAGCCCATGTGTGATAAATACCAGTCACTTTCTCCTAATCCCTGCCTACATGTACATATCTACCTCAATACTCCAGTAGCCCTGCCTACATGTACATATCTACCTCAATACTCCAGTATCCCTGCCTACATGTACATATCTACCTCAATACTCCAGTAGCCCTGCCTACATGTACATATCTACCTCAATACTCCAGTAGCCCTGCCTACATGTACATATCTACCTCAATACTCCAGTAGCCCTGCCTACATGTACATATCTACCTCAATACTCCAGTATCCCTGCCTACATGTACATATCTACCTCAATACTCCAGTAGCCCTGCCTACATGTACATATCTACCTCAATACTCCAGTAGCCCTGCCTACATGTACATATCTACCTCAATACTCCAGTAGCCCTGCCTACATGTACATATCTACCTCAATACTCCAGTAGCCCTGCCTACATGTACATATCTACCTCAATACTCCAGTAGCCCTGCCTACATGTACATATCTACCTCAATACTCCAGTAGCCCTGCCTACATGTACATATCTACCTCAATACTCCAGTAGCCCTGCCTACATGTACATATCTACCTCAATACTCCAGTAGCCCTGCCTACATGTACATATCTACCTCAATACTCCAGTATCCCTGCCTACATGTACATATCTACCTCAATACTCCAGTAGCCCTGCCTACATGTACATATCTACCTCAATACTCCAGTAGCCCTGCCTACATGTACATATCTACCTCAATACTCCAGTATCCCTGCCTACATGTACATATCTACCTCAATACTCCAGTATCCCTGCCTACATGTATATATCTACCTCAATACTCCAGTAGCCCTGCCTACATGTACATATCTACCTCAATACTCCAGTATCCCTGCCTACATGTATATATCTACCTCAATACTCCAGTATCCCTGCACATTGTAAATGTGCTACATGCCCTGACCCTGTATATAGCTTCCTCTCTTAGTTCTTATTTCTCATGTTTTTATTTGACTATTTTGATATTGAATACTGCTGTTGAGTAGGGCTGGCAAGTTAAGCACTGGAGGCCTACTGGTGCATGTGACAAATAAAATTTGAAATTTAGAAATTTGGACCTGGTATAAACGGTAAGGGTTAGGGCCAGAGCCAGGGTTAGGTTCATCTCTTTCCTAGACACTTCTGCCCAAATGTGCCAAGAGTCTGGTGCACCAACAGGTCAGACAAAAAACAGGAAGATCTGGAAAAGCACATAGTCATTGGCTTAATAGGCTAAAACTTCCAACCACTCATCTCCCACAACACCTTCCCCTTAACCTAATTTAGCAGGCATGAAAGAAACGCCTGAGTGGAGTTCCCACATCCGGTTTTCAGTTTGACGCTGTTGTGTGTTGTAATGCTCTCCTCTCACCACTAGATGTCTCTGGTGGACCTGAGATTAAGGGTCAGGTATAAGGCCTGAGACAGAGTTTGGGTTAGGTGGTGATGATAACGTGTGCTGTGTTGTGTGTTGTAATGCTCTCCTCTCACCACTAGATGTCTCTAGTGGACCTGTGAAGAAAGCTAGTGGAAGCAGCCAAGTCTCACCAGGGCCCCTATTCATAAAATCAGCATCCCAAATGGCACCCTATTCCCTATTTAGTGCACTACATTGGACCAGGACCATTCGGTACGCAGCAAAGCATCTCAGATTAGAAGTGCTGATCTTGGATCAGTTTGACCATTTAAATTATTATTATTATTTAAATGGTCAGGTTACTGGACAAACTTTTACATTTGGATGATTGACTGATTGATCGATTGTCTGACTGACTGAGATCTCTTTACTCTACCTGTGAGTGTAGCTGGGGACGTCCCGCTCCACCTGTCTGCCCAGTACGATCAGTACTCCCCAACGGAGGTTCTACTTAGGCCAGGGGTCAGCCATGATGCCCGGACCATGGTGGACCACACCACCCTCCACATGGCTGCTCCAGCAAGGACAGGCATCGTAGAGGTCCTGCTCCAGGTACAGCCTCCCTCCACATGGCTGCTCCAGCAGGGACAGGCATCGTAGAGGTCCTGCTCCAGGTACAACCTCCCTCCACATTGCTGCTCCAGCAGGGACAGGCATCGTAGATGTCCTGCTCCAGGTACAGCCTCCCTCCACATGGCTGCTCCTGCAGGGACAGGTATCGTAGAGGTCCTTCTCCAGGTACAGCCTCCCTCCACATGGCTGCTCCAGCAGGGACAGGCATCGTAGATGTCCTGCTCCAGGTACAGCCTCCCTCCACATGGCTGCTCCTGCAGGGACAGGTATCGTAGAGGTCCTTCTCCAGGTACAGCCTCCCTCCACATGGCTGCTCCAGCAGGGACAGGCATCGTAGAGGTCCTGCTCCAGGTACAACCTCCCTCCACATGGCTGCTCCAGCAGGGACAGGCATCGTAGAGGTCCTGCTCCAGGTACAGCCTCCCTCCACATGGCTGCTCCAGCAGGGACAGGCATCGTAGAGGTCCTGCTCCAGGTACAGCCTCCCTCCACATGGCTGCTCCAGCAGGGACAGGCATCGTAGAGGTCCTGCTCCAGATACAGCCTCCCTCCACATGGCTGCTCCAGCAGGGACAGATGTTGTAGAGGTTCTGCTCCAGGTACAGCCTCCCTCCACATGGCTGCTCCTGCAGGGACAGGCATCATAGAGGTCCTGCTCCAGGTACAGCCTCCCTCCACATGGCTGCTCCTGCAGGGACAGGCATCATAGAGGTCCTGCTCCAGGTACAACCTCCCTCCATATGGCTGCTCCAGCAGGGACAGGCATCGTAGAGGTCCTGCTCCAGGTACAGCCTCTTTCCACATGGCTGCTCCAGCAGGGACAGGCATCGTAGAGGTCCTGCTCCAGGTACAGCCTCCCTCCACATGGCTGCTCCAGCAGGGACAGGCATCGTAGAGGTCCTGCTCCAGGTAAAGCCTCCCTCCACATGGCTGCTCCAGCAGGGACAGGCATCGTAGAGGTCCTGCTCCAGGTACAGTCTCTTTCCACATGGCTGCTCCAGCAGGGACAGGCATCGTAGAGGTCCTGCTCCAGGTACAGCCTCCCTCCACATGGCTGCTCCAGCAGGGACAGGCATCATAGAGGTCCTGCTCCAGGTACAGCCTCCCTCCACATGGCTGCTCCAGAAGGGACAGATGTTGTAGAGGTCCTGCTCCAGGTACAGCCTCCCTCCACATGGCTGCTCCAGCAGGGACAGGCATCGTAGAGGTCCTGCTCCAGGTACAGCCTCTTTCCACATGGCTGCTCCAGAAGGGACAGGCATCGTAGAGGTCCTGCTCCAGGTACAGCCTCCTTCCACATGGCTGCTCCAGCAGGGACAGCTATCGTTGAGGGCCTGCTCCAGGTACAGCCTCCCTCCACATGGCTGCTCCAGCAGGGACAGGCATCGTAGAGGTCCTGCTCCAGGTACAACCTCCCTCCACATTACTGCTCCAGCAGGGACAGGCATCGTAGAGGTCCTGCTCCAGGTACAGCCTCCCTCCACATGGCTGCTCCAGCAGGGACATGCATTGTAGAGGTCCTGCTCCAGGTACAACCTCCCTACACATTGCTGCTCCAGCAGGGACAGGCATCGTAGAGGTCCTGCTCCAGGTACAACCTCCCTCCACATGGCTGCTCCAGCAGGGACAGGCATCGTAGAGGTCCTGCTCCAGGTACAGCCTCCCTCCACATGGCTGCTCCAGCAGGGACAGGCATCGTAGAGGTCCTGCTCCAGGTACAACCTCCCTCCACATTACTGCTCCAGCAGGGACAGGCATCGTAGAGGTCCTGCTCCAGGTACAGCCTCCCTCCACATGGCTGCTCCAGCAGGGACAGGCATCGTAGAGGTCCTGCTCCAGGTACAACCTCCCTACACATTGCTGCTCCAGCAGGGACAGGCATCGTAGAGGTCCTGCTCCAGGTACAACCTCCCTCCACATGGCTGCTCCAGCAGGGACAGACATCGTAGAGGTCCTGCTCCAGGTACAGCCTCCCTCCACATGGCTGCTCCAGCAGGGACAGGCATCGTAGAGGTCCTGCTCCAGGTACAACCTCCCTCCACATGGCTGCTCCAGCAGGGACAGGCATCGTAGAGGTCCTGCTCCAGATACAGCCTCCCTCCACATGGCTGCTCCAGCAGGGACAGATGTTGTAGAGGTTCTGCTCCAGGTACAGCCTCCCTCCACATGGCTGCTCCTGCAGGGACAGGCATCATAGAGGTCCTGCTCCAGGTACAGCCTCCCTCCACATGGCTGCTCCTGCAGGGACAGGCATCATAGAGGTCCTGCTCCAGGTACAACCTCCCTCCATATGGCTGCTCCAGCAGGGACAGGCATCGTAGAGGTCCTGCTCCAGGTACAGCCTCTTTCCACATGGCTGCTCCAGCAGGGACAGGCATCGTAGAGGTCCTGCTCCAGGTACAGCCTCCCTCCACATGGCTGCTCCAGCAGGGACAGGCATCGTAGAGGTCCTGCTCCAGGTAAAGCCTCCCTCCACATGGCTGCTCCAGAAGGGACAGATGTTGTAGAGGTCCTGCTCCAGGTACAGCCTCCCTCCACATGGCTGCTCCAGCAGGGACAGGCATCGTAGAGGTCCTGCTCCAGGTACAGCCTCTTTCCACATGGCTGCTCCAGAAGGGACAGGCATCGTAGAGGTCCTGCTCCAGGTACAGCCTCCCTCCACATGGCTGCTCCAGCAGGGACAGGTATCGTTGAGGTCCTGCTCCAGGTACAGCCTCCCTCCACATGGCTGCTCCAGCAGGGACAGGCATCGTAGAGGTCCTGCTCCAGGTACAACCTCCCTCCACATTACTGCTCCAGCAGGGACAGGCATCGTAGAGGTCCTGCTCCAGGTACAGCCTCCCTCCACATGGCTGCTCCAGCAGGGACATGCATCGTAGAGGTCCTGCTCCAGGTACAACCTCCCTACACATTGCTGCTCCAGCAGGGACAGGCATCGTAGAGGTCCTGCTCCAGGTACAACCTCCCTCCACATGGCTGCTCCAGCAGGGACAGGCATCGTAGAGGTCCTGCTCCAGGTACAGCCTCCCTCCACATGGCTGCTCCAGCAGGGACAGGCATCGTAGAGGTCCTGCTCCAGGTACAACCTCCCTCCACATGGCTGCTCCAGCAGGGACAGGCATCGTAGAGGTCCTGCTCCAGGTACAACCTCCCTCCACATTACTGCTCCAGCAGGGACAGGCATCGTAGAAGTCCTGCTCCAGGTACAGCCTCCCTCCACATGGCTGCTCCAGCAGGGACATGCATTGTAGAGGTCCTGCTCCAGGTACAACCTCCCTACACATTGCTGCTCCAGCAGGGACAGGCATCGTAGAGGTCCTGCTCCAGGTACAACCTCCCTCCACATGGCTGCTCCAGCAGGGACAGGCATCGTAGAGGTCCTGCTCCAGGTACAGCCTCCCTCCACATGGCTGCTCCAGCAGGGACAGGCATCGTAGAGGTCCTGCTCCAGGTACAACCTCCCTCCACATTACTGCTCCAGCAGGGACAGGCATCGTAGAGGTCCTGCTCCAGGTACAGCCTCCCTCCACATGGCTGCTCCAGCAGGGACAGGCATCGTAGAGGTCCTGCTCCAGGTACAACCTCCCTACACATTGCTGCTCCAGCAGGGACAGGCATCGTAGAGGTCCTGCTCCAGGTACAACCTCCCTCCACATGGCTGCTCCAGCAGGGACAGACATCGTAGAGGTCCTGCTCCAGGTACAGCCTCCCTCCACATGGCTGCTCCAGCAGGGACAGGCATCGTAGAGGTCCTGCTCCAGGTACAACCTCCCTCCACATGGCTGCTCCAGCAGGGACAGGCATCGTAGAGGTCCTGCTCCAGATACAGCCTCCCTCCACATGGCTGCTCCAGCAGGGACAGATGTTGTAGAGGTTCTGCTCCAGGTACAGCCTCCCTCCACATGGCTGCTCCTGCAGGGACAGGCATCATAGAGGTCCTGCTCCAGGTACAGCCTCCCTCCACATGGCTGCTCCTGCAGGGACAGGCATCATAGAGGTCCTGCTCCAGGTACAACCTCCCTCCATATGGCTGCTCCAGCAGGGACAGGCATCGTAGAGGTCCTGCTCCAGGTACAGCCTCTTTCCACATGGCTGCTCCAGCAGGGACAGGCATCGTAGAGGTCCTGCTCCAGGTACAGCCTCCCTCCACATGGCTGCTCCAGCAGGGACAGGCATCGTAGAGGTCCTGCTCCAGGTAAAGCCTCCCTCCACATGGCTGCTCCAGAAGGGACAGATGTTGTAGAGGTCCTGCTCCAGGTACAGCCTCCCTCCACATGGCTGCTCCAGCAGGGACAGGCATCGTAGAGGTCCTGCTCCAGGTACAGCCTCTTTCCACATGGCTGCTCCAGAAGGGACAGGCATCGTAGAGGTCCTGCTCCAGGTACAGCCTCCCTCCACATGGCTGCTCCAGCAGGGACAGGTATCGTTGAGGTCCTGCTCCAGGTACAGCCTCCCTCCACATGGCTGCTCCAGCAGGGACAGGCATCGTAGAGGTCCTGCTCCAGGTACAACCTCCCTCCACATTACTGCTCCAGCAGGGACAGGCATCGTAGAGGTCCTGCTCCAGGTACAGCCTCCCTCCACATGGCTGCTCCAGCAGGGACATGCATCGTAGAGGTCCTGCTCCAGGTACAACCTCCCTACACATTGCTGCTCCAGCAGGGACAGGCATCGTAGAGGTCCTGCTCCAGGTACAACCTCCCTCCACATGGCTGCTCCAGCAGGGACAGGCATCGTAGAGGTCCTGCTCCAGGTACAGCCTCCCTCCACATGGCTGCTCCAGCAGGGACAGGCATCGTAGAGGTCCTGCTCCAGGTACAACCTCCCTCCACATTACTGCTCCAGCAGGGACAGGCATCGTAGAGGTCCTGCTCCAGGTACAGCCTCCCTCCACATGGCTGCTCCAGCAGGGACAGGCATCGTAGAGGTCCTGCTCCAGGTACAACCTCCCTACACATTGCTGCTCCAGCAGGGACAGGCATCGTAGAGGTCCTGCTCCAGGTACAACCTCCCTCCACATGGCTGCTCCAGCAGGGACAGGCATCGTAGAGGTCCTGCTCCAGGTACAGCCTCCCTCCACATGGCTGCTCCAGCAGGGACAGGCATCGTAGAGGTCCTGCTCCAGGTACAACCTCCCTCCACATGGCTGCTCCAGCAGGGACAGGCATCGTAGAGATCCTGCTCCAGGTACAACCTCCCTACACATGGCTGACTGTCTATTTAACCAGACGAGTCCTATTTAGATTTCAATGTTTTTTTTCAAGGGAGCCCTGACTGAGAGAATCAGCAAACAGTTACACAAGTTTCACCCCCCAAAAAATAGTGTTACTCTAAACCAGTGGTTCCCAAACTTTTTATAGCCCGGTACCCCTTCAAACATTCAAACCTCCAGCTGCATACCCCCTATAGCACCAGGGTCAGCGCACTCTCAAATGTTGTTTTTTTGCCATCATTGTAAGCCTGACACACATACACTATACGATACATTAATTAAACATAAGAATGAGTGTGAGTTTTTGTCACAACCCAGCTCATGGGCACAAATAATAATAATCAATAATTTTGCTCTTTTTTTAACCATCTTACATATAAAACCTTATTTGTTCATCGAAAATGTGAATTACTCACCACAGGTTAATGAGAAGGGTGTGCATGAAAGGATGCACATAACTCTGCAATGTTGGGTTGTATTGGAGAGAGTCTCAGTCTTAAATCATTTCCCACACACAGTCTGTGCCTGTATTTAGTTTTCATGCTAGTGAGGGCTGAGAATCCACTCTCACATAGGTACATGGTTGCAAAGGGCATCAGTGTCTTAACAGCGCGATTTGCCAAAGCAGGATACATCATACAATGATGGAAAGGCCTGTGCGTTGTCTCGCACATTGAATATAGTTGCGGAGAGTCCCTGCAATCCTAGATTCAGATCATTCAGGCGGGAAAAAACAGCACCCAGATAGGCCAGTCGTGTGAGAAACTCGTCATCATGCAAGCTGTCAGACAAGTGAAAATTATGGTCAGTAAAGAAAACTTTAAGCTCGTCTCTCAATTTAAAAAAGCGTGTCAATACTTTGCCCCTTGATAACCAGCTCACTTCTGTATGTTTTAAAAGTGTTACATGGTCGTTGCCCATATCATTGCATAGTGCAGAAAATACACGAGAGATCAGGGCTATAACAAAGTTCAGGGCTTTAACAAAGTTAAGAATTTTCACTGTAGTGGCCAAAACGTCTTTCAAGCTGTCAGGCATTCTCTTGGCAGCAAGAGCCTCTCGGTGGACGCTGCAGTGTACCCAAGTGGCATCGGGAGCAACTGCTTGCACGTGCGTTACCACTCCACTATGTCTCCCTGTCATAGATTTTGCGCCATCAGTACAGATACCAACACATCTTGAACACCAAAGTCCATTTGATGACACAAAGCTGTCCAGTACTTAAAAAATATCCTCTCCTGTTGGCCTGGTTTCCAGTGGTTTGCAGAAGAGGATGTTTTCTTTAATTGACCCCATATAAACGGAACGGACATATACCAGGAGTTGTGTCAGGCCCGCCACCTCTGTTGACTCATCCAGCTGTAACGCATAGAATTCACTGGCTTGTAAGCGAAGCAGTAATTGTTTCAAAACATCTCCTGCCATGTCACTGGTGCGTCGTGAAAAGGTGTTGTTTGATGAAGGCATTGTCTTAATAGTTTTTTTGGCCTTTTCCCCCAGCATTGTCCCAGCCATATCCACGGCAGCAGGAAGAATGAAGTCCTCCACAATAGTATGGGGCTTGCCTGTCCTAGCCACTCGGTAGCTCACCATATAAGACGCTTCTAGACCCTTCTTATTAATGGTATCTGTTGCTTTTATACATGTCTTACTACTCGAAAGTCGTCTTACTTCTCACTCAAAGAACTCCTGTGGTTTATTTTTCAAATTGGCATGCTTTGTTTCTAGATGTCTGCTCAAGAGTGAAGGTTTCATCGAGTTGTGAGATAGTACTTTTGTACATATAACACACTGTGGCTGAGGAAAAGCACTACTCCCAATATAAGTGAACCCCAAATCAATGTAGTTCTCATCATATTTGCGCCTCTTCGCTGGTCCAACGTCCCTGTCTGTTGTTCGGTGCTCTCCCGGGTAAGGGGGCAGTATAACTCTTCGGCTGCATCAGATTCACAACTGTCAGTGTCCATGCAAGCTGGGCTAACAAAACATGTAGAAGTACTGATGCTAGCATTGATGTGCTCGTGGAAGCTGACACAAGTTGTGTAATCGACAGGTGCAGGTGTAGTACTGCTGGTAGTAGTAGTACTACCAGTAGAGCTGGTATGTGTCAACATGGACGCAGGCCTTACTTTTTTTTAACCATTAATCAATTTGAGCAAAAGGAATGAGACGCAGCTACGTTTGGCTACATACGGACCGTTAGTGGAATTCCCGCAAGAGAGTAACGGTTAACGTGATTGGATGTAAATTATTTGACAAGGCTACCTATATTTGACATTGTGTTGTTATTTCCCTGAACACTAGATGGTTTCATTTTATTTTGGGTAGTGAAACGAGTCTACTCAGGCGAGAAAAGACCTCAACCAAATGTATAGCCCCGTTGGAAAATTAATAAAGGGACTGTTTGAAAATGTGAAGATTGAAAAAAAAAAAATGTGAATCACATTTTTATTTGGCATACCCCCGATGTCTTTGCGTAACAACATAGTTAGTGGCTTATAATGCTCTTAATTAATATATATGTTTAACTTTACATATGAATAAAATGTCACAGAAATTATTCACAAAATAACAACGTTGTTTAATTCATTCATAAAACAACATGACGTTTAAAAATGAATTGATGATGTTATGAATGGAAGAAAGGCCTGTGATATATCACGATTCAGATTCACCTGGAGGGACTTTGATGTGTGTCTCAAACTCCTGGCTCTGTTCAGACCTCCATTACAGAAGATCAGTAGTCATTCTACCATTACAGACCCATCCCCCTGTGATCTCCTGCCTTCAGCAACAGTCGTCCACTGTCACAGGGCCACCGAGCTAATGCCATTAATAACGGCTGTTACAGGGCCACCGAGCTAATGCCGTTATTAACTACACACTCATCCACTGTCATAGGGAATGCGTTCATAATGCCACCCTTTTCCCTATATAGTGCACTACTTTTTAACCAGGGCCCATACGGTAGAATAGTAGAATGACGGATCTCTAGTAGGGCCCTGGGCAAAAGTAGTGCACTATGTAGGGAATAGGGTGCCATTTGGGACATGCCCAGGGACTGTAGGGCCCCTGTAGGGAACAGGGAGTACAGGACAATGGCCCCATTGATTCTCTCTGCTCTGCTGTAGCATGTAGCATGGGATCCGCTGACGTCAATGACCAGGCCTGCTGTACAGGGGACATTCTTTACTGCATAATGAATGTCCCAACTGTCTGGTACAGTAATGCTATATGTTGATGTTAATTGTTTATATTGATAAATTAATGAATGAGTGAGTGAGAAGACTTCTGCTCCTTCGTTCGAACAATTGATTGATTCATCGAGATCAATTGATCATGTTCGATTCGATTGATCGAGATCAATTTGATGGATCAATAGATTGACTGACCCCCCCCCCCCCCTGCTATCTCTCTCCTCTGTGTTCCAGCACAGGGCTGATGTGAATACTAAAGACATGCTGAAGATGAGTGCTCTCCGCTGGGCTGTGCAGCACGGCGACAGAGAGGTGGTGGACCTGCTGATCCAGTGGACATCCACGCTACCAGCAAGTTCTGTAAACTCGCCCTCGACAACGTCAACGACCAGCTGGCTGAGATCCTACAGGTTCAGAATACTGGATGTGTTAACAAAGTGGTGTTGGTCAATTCCATTACAATTCATTAAAGGAAGTCAGCTGATATTCAAACTTTCTCAATGACGATAATAATTTTCCTGATGGGTGTAGACTTGAGAGAGGCAGTTCGTGTTATGACGATTTTTTTCTCACTTTGACCTGAAATTGTACTTACAGAATGCACCTGTAATCCATAACCTTCCGAAATATGTCTTCCTGCCTTTAAATACTAATCTGTACCCTGTTCGCTGTGTATATTTGTATAATGGATTGGTTTCTGTCCCGTCAATGACCTCCCTAGAGAAATGAATGAGAGGGAGTGTGTATTTCACAGTGTTTAAATGTCAGAGGATGGGAATGGTGGGAACAGTGCAGCTGGTGCCTGGGCTTGTGGCAGTGTTATACATATGGACGGTGCCTCAAATGGCACCCTATTCCCTATAGTGTGCACTACTTTTGACCAGAGCCCATAGGGAATAGGGAGCCACTTAGAACGGGCCCATGGTATCCTCAGCCAGTGAAATAGACAGGTGTGACAAAGACCTTTGATTCAGTGTTTGGTCTCCATTCTGTAATGTTTCACCTTGTTTGTTTTGAAACCATCATACAACTCAAACATCACAGATGTGAGCGAAACCAAACCAACGTCAGTACATTCAGCTAGTCAGACAGGAAACCAACGTCAGTACATTCAGCTAGTCAGACAGGAAACCAACGTCAGTACATTCAACTAGTCAGACAGGAAACCAACGTCAGTACATTCAGCTAGTCAGACAGGAAACCAACGTCAGTACATTCAGCTAGTCAGACAGGAAACCAACGTCAGTACATTCAGCTAGTCAGACAGGAAACCAACGTCAATACATTCAACTAGTCAGACAGGAAACCAACGTCAATACATTCAACTAGTCAGACAGGAAACCAACGTCAATACATTCAACTAGTCAGACAGGAAACCAACGTCAGTACATTCAACTAGTCAGACAGGAAACCAACGTCAATACATTCAACTAGTCAGACAGGAAACCAACGTCAGTACATTCAGCTAGTCAGACAGGAAACCAACGTCAGTACATTCAACTAGTCAGACAGGAAACCAACGTCAGTACATTCAACTAGTCAGACAGGAAACCAACGTCAATACATTCAGCTAGTCAGACAGGAAACCAACGTCAATACATTCAGCTAGTCAGACAGGAAACCAACGTCAGTACATTCAGCTAGTCAGACAGGAAACCAACGTCAATACATTCAACTAGTCAGACAGGAAACCAACGTCAGTACATTCAACTAGTCAGACAGGAAACCAACGTCAATACATTCAACTAGACAGGAAACCAACGTCAGTACATTCAGCTAGTCAGACAGGAAACCAACATCAATACATTCAGCTAGTCAGACAGGAAACCAACGTCAGTACATTCAGCTAGTCAGACAGGAAACCAACGTCAGTACATTCAACTAGTCAGACAGGAAACCAACGTCAATACATTCAGCTAGTCAGACAGGAAACCAACGTCAATACATTCAGCTAGTCAGACAGGAAACCAACGTCAGTACATTCAACTAGTCAGACAGGAAACCAACGTCAATACATTCAGCTAGTCAGACAGGAAACCAACGTTAGTACATTCAGCTAGTCAGACAGGAAACCAACGTCAGTACATTCAGCTAGTCAGACAGGAAACCAACGTCAATACATTCAGCTAGTCAGACAGGAAACCAACGTCAATACATTCAACTAGTCAGACAGGAAACCAACATCAATACATTCAGCTAGTCAGACAGGAAACCAACGTCAATACATTCAACTAGTCAGACAGGAAACCAACATCAATACATTCAACTAGTCAGACAGGAAACCAACGTCAATACATTCAACTAGTCAGACAGGAAACCAACATCAATACATTCAACTAGTCAGACAGGAAACCAACGTCAGTACATTCAGCTAGTCAGACAGGAAACCAACGTCAATACATTCAGCTAGTCAGACAGGAAACCAACGTCAATACATTCAGCTAGTCAGACAGGAAACCAACGTCAGTACATTCAGCTAGTCAGACAGGAAACCAACATCAATACATTCAGCTAGTCAGACAGGAAACCAACGTCAGTACATTCAGCTAGTCAGACAGGAAACCAACGTCAATACATTCAGCTAGTCAGACAGGAAACCAACGTCAGTACATTCAACTAGTCAGACAGGAAACCAACGTCAATACATTCAGCTAGTCAGACAGGAAATGGAACAATATACTTTCACAGAATAGGTTTTGTGTGTGCGTGTGTGTGTGTGTGTGTGTGTGTGTGTGTGTGTGTGTGTGTGTGTGTGTGTGTGTGTGTGTGTGTGTGTGTGTGTGTGTGTGTGTGTGTGTGTGTGTGTGTGTGTGTGTGTGTGTGTGCGCGCATCTACAGGGACGTCTGGTGGACCTGATGACTGTTATTATTCCAGTCAGCGGTGGACCTGATGCCTTTTCTTATTCTAGTCAGTCATTGACCTCCCCATCATGATCTGAGAACTCCACTTCTTACTAATGTTACACTTTGTAAACCATTCTGATGCAGTGGTAACGTCTGTCATTCTCTGTGTTTTATGCCGTTTAGTTTCTTCTTGTTTTAATGTTGCCAATTATTGTTTATTTAAGGTTTGCCATGTATTTCCACCTCAGAATGACCTTACATTATCTCTATTCCTTCTGTGTTGAATCAGAACAATGGGTCTTTTAGCATGGAATATGTGCTCACAAAAAGGTGATGGCGTGGGGCTTTTTGTTGTGTGGCTATCATGCTATTGTAAACATGATCAATGTGCGTTCTGCCCTGGAGTCCCTCGCCCACAGACAGACACACATTGGGAGAAGAGAGGCGGGGCGTTCCAACAATTAGGTGCGCTTTGAGATGTGGAACTATTGATTTCCCCTCATTTTGTCATTCTGTCAAAAATAATGTTAAACTGAATAAAAAACTACGTTTCCCATCTCAAGTGGTTGAATAAAAAAAATGACTATAGTATGTGCCTGTTAAGTGCCAAATAAAGTAACAGGGTTGACGGTAACAGGTTTGAACATTTCATCTTAAATCAGCCATGATTCCCATTTTGACAAGAGAAATGGAAGCTTGTTGTGTGGAACAGGGAGGGGCAATTGAATGCAAGCTTCACAAACAAAATGACGATAATTGTTAAAACATTTCTAGCCTGTCTAGTTATGGGTAACAGAGTTGACGTGAGGAGTAACAGGGTTGACGTGTTGGGTAACAGGGTTGACGTGTTGGGTAACAGGGTTGACGTGTTGGGTAACAGGGTTGACGTGTTGGGTAACAGGGTTGACGTGTTGGGTAACAGGGTTGACGTGTTGAGTAACAGGGTTGACGTGTTGGGTAACAGAGTTGACGTGTTGGGTAACAGGGTTGACGTGTTGGATAACAGAGTTGACGTGAGGAGTAACAGGGTTGACGTGAGGAGTAACAGGGTTGATGTTTGGGTAACAGGGTTTGAGTGTTGGGTAACAGAGTTGACGTGAGGAGTAACAGGGTTGGCATGTTGGGTAACAGGGTTGATGTGTTGGGTAACAGAGTTGACGTGAGGAGTAACAGGGTTGGCGTGCTGGGTAACAGGGTTGACGTGAGGAGTAACAGGGTTGATATGTTGGGTAACAGGGTTGACGTGTTGGGTAACAGAGTTGATGTTTGGGTAACAGAGTTGACGTGAGGAGTAACAGAGTTGACGTGAGGAGTAACAGGGTTGACGTGTTGGGTAACAGGGTTGACGTGTTGGGTAACAGGGTTGACGTGTTGGGTAACAGGGTTGACGTGTTGAGTAACAGAGTTGACGTGTTGAGTAACAGGGTTGACGTGTTGAGTAACAGGGTTGACGTGAGGAGTAACAGGGTTGACGTGTTGGGTAACAGGGTTGACGTGTTGGGTAACAGAGTTGACGTGTTGGGTAACATGGTTGACGTGTTGAGTAACATAGTTGACGTGTTGGATAACAGGGTTGACGTGTTGAGTAACAGGGTTGACGTGTTGAGTAACAGGGTTGACGTGAGGAGTAACAGGGTTGACGTGTTGGGTAACAGGGTTGACGTGTTGAGTAACAGGGTTGACGTGAGGAGTAACAGGGTTGACGTGTTGGGTAACAGGGTTGACGTGTTGGGTAACAGAGTTGACGTGTTGGGTAACATGGTTGACGTGTTGAGTAACATAGTTGACGTGTTGGATAACAGGGTTGACGTGTTGGTTAACAGGGTTGACGTGTTGGGTAACAGAGTTGACGTGTTGGGTAACATGGTTGACGTGTTGGGTAACAGGGTCGACGTGTTAGGTAACAGGGTTGACGTGTTGAGTAACAGAGTTGACGTGTTGGGTAACAGGGTTGACGTGTTAGGTAACAGGGTTGACGTGTTGGGTAACAGAGTTGACGTGTTGGGTAACAGGGTTGACGTGTTGAGTAACAGAGTTGACGTGTTGAGTAACATAGTTGACGTGTTGAGTAACAGAGTTGATGTGTTGGGTAACAGCGTTGACGTGTTGGGTAACAGGGTTGACGTGTTGAGTAATAGGGTTTTTGTGTTGGGTAACAGAGTTGACATGAGGAGTAACAGGGTTGACGTGTTGGGTAACAGGGTTGACGTGTTGGGTAACAGAGTTGACGTGTTGAGTAACAGGGTTTGTGTGTTGAGTAACAGGGTTGACGTGTTGGGTAACAGGGTCGACGTGTTGAGTAACAGGGTCGACGTGTTGAGTAACAGGGTTTGTGTGTTGAGTAACAGGGTTGACGTGTTGAGTAACAGGGTTGACGTGTTGAGTAACAGGGTCGACGTGTTGAGTAACAGGGTTTGTGTGTTGAGTAACAGGGTCGACGTGTTGGGTAACAGGGTTGACGTGTTGGATAACAGGGTTGACGTGTTGGGTAACAGAGTTGACATGAGGAGTAACAGGGTTGACGTGAGGAGTAACAGGGTTGACGTGTTGGGTAGCAGGGTTTGAGTGTTGGGTAACAGAGTTGACGTGAGGAGTAACAGGGTTGGCGTGTTGGGTAACAGGGTTGACGTGAGGAGTAACAGGTTTGACGTGTTGGGTAACAGAGTTGACGTGTTGGATAACAGGGTTGACGTGTTGGGTAACAGAGTTGACGTGTTGGGTAACATGGTTGACGTGTTGAGTAACATAGTTGACGTGTTGGATAACAGAGTTGACGTGTTGGTTAACAGGGTTGACGTGTTGGGTAACAGGTTTGACGTGTTGAGTAACATAGTTGACGTGTTGGATAACAGAGTTGACGTGTTGGTTAACAGGGTACACGTGTTGGGTAACAGAGTTGACGTGTTGGGTAACAGGGTTTGAGTGTTGGGTAACAGAGTTGACATGAGGAGTAACAGGGTTGACGTGTTGGGTAACAGGGTTGACGTGTTGGGTAACAGGGTTGACGTGTTGGGTAACAGGGTCGACGTGTTGAGTAACAGGGTTTGTGTGTTGAGTAACAGGGTTGACGTGTTGAGTAACAGGGTTTGTGTGTTGGGTAACAGAGTTGACATGAGGAGTAACAGGGTTGACGTGTTGGGTAACAGGGTTAACGTGTTGGGTAACAGGGTTGACGTGTTGAGTAACAGGGTTTGTGTGTTGGGTAACAGAGTTGACATGAGGAGTAACAGGGTTGACGTGTTGGGTAACAGGGTTGATGTGTTGGGTAACAGGGTTGACGTGTTGGATAACAGGGTTGACATGTTGGGTAACAGGGTTGACGTGTTGAGTAACAGAGTTGATGTGTTGGGTAACAGGGTTGACGTGTTGGGTAACAGGGTTGACGTGTTGAGTAACAGGGTTTGTGTGTTGGGTAACAGAGTTGACATGAGGAGTAACAGGGTTGACGTGTTGGGTAACAGGGTTGACGTGAGGAGTAACAGGGTTGACGTGTTGGGTAACAGGGTTTGAGTGTTGGGTAACAGGGTTGACGTGTTGGGTAACAGGGTTGACGTGTTGGGTAACAGGGTTGACGTGTTGGATAACAGGGTTGACGTGTTGGGTAACAGAGTTGATGTGTTGGGTAACAGGGTTGACGTGTTGGGTAACAGGGTTGACGTGTTGAGTAACAGAGTTGATGTGTTGGGTAACAGTGTTGACGTGTTGGGTAACAGGGTTGACGTGTTGGGTAACAGAATTGACGTGTTGGGTAACAGGGTTGACGTGTTGAGTAACAGAGTTGATGTGTTGGGTAACAGGGTTGACGTGTTGGGTAACAGGGTTGACGTGTTGAGTAACAGGGTTTGTGTGTTGGGTAACAGAGTTGACATGAGGAGTAACAGGGTTGACGTGTTGGGTAACAGGGTTGACGTGAGGAGTAACAGGGTTGACGTGTTGGGTAACAGGGTTTGAGTGTTGGGTAACAGGGTTTGAGTGTTGGGTAACAGGGTTGACGTGTTGGGTAACAGGGTTGACGTGTTGGATAACAGGGTTGACGTGTTGAGTGACAGAGTTGACATGTTGGGTAACAGGGTTAACGTGTTGGATAACAGGGTTGACGTGTTGGGTAACAGAGTCGACGTGTTGGGTAACAGGGTTCGACGTGTTGGGTAACAGGGTTGGCGTGAGGAGTAACAGGTTTGACATGTTGGGTAACAGGGTTGACGTGTTGAGTAACAGAGTTGACGTGTTGGGTAACAGGGTTGACGTGTTGGATAACAGGGTTGACGTGTTGGATAACAGGGTTGACGTGTTGGGTAACAGAGTTGACGTGTTGGGTAACAGGGTTGACGTGTTGGGTAACAGGGTTTGTGTGTTGGGTATCATGTTTGACGTGTTGAGTAACAGAGTTGACGTGTTGGGTAACAGGGTTTGTGTGTTGGGTAACAGAGTTGACGTGTTGGGTAACAGGGTTGACGTGAGGAGTAACAGGTTTGACGTGTTGGGTAACATGGTTGACGTGTTGAGTAACAGAGTTGACGTGTTGGGTAACATGGTTGACGTGTTGAGTAACAGAGTTGACGTGTTGAGTAACAGAGTTGACGTGTTGGGTAACAGGGTTGACGTGAGGAGTAACAGGGTTTGATTGTTGGGTAACAGAGTTGACATGAGGAGTAACAGGGTTGACGTGTTGGGTAACAGGGTTGACGTGTTGGGTAACAGGGTTGACGTGTTGGGTAACAGAGTTGACGTGTTGGGTAACAGGGTTGACGTGTTGAGTAACAGGGTTTGAGTGTTGGGTAACAGGGTTGACGTGTTGGGTAACAGAGTTGACATGAGGAGTAACAGGGTTGACGTGTTGGGTAACAGGGTTGACGTGTTGGGTAACAGAGTTGACGTGTTGGGTAACAGGGTTGACGTGTTGAGTAACAGAGTTGACGTGTTGGGTAACAGGGTTGACGTGTTGGATAACAGGGTTGACGTGTTGGGTAACAGGGTTGACGTGTTGAGTAACAGAGTTGACGTGTTGGGTAACAGGGTTGACGTGTTGGGTAACAGGGTTGACGTGTTGGGTAACAGGGTTTGAGTGTTGGGTAACAGAGTTGACGTGTTGGGTAACAGGGTTGACGTGTTGAGTAACAGAGTTGAAGTGTTGGGTAACAGGGTTGATGTGTTGAGTAACAGGGTTGACGTGTTGAGTAACAGGGTTTGTGTGTTGGGTAACAGGGTTTGAGTGTTGGGTAACAGGGTTGACGTGTTGGGTAACAGGGTTGACGTGTTGGGTAACAGGGTTTGAGTGTTGGGTAACAGGGTTGATGTTTTGAGTAACAGGGTTTGTGTGTTGGGTAACAGAGTTGACGTGAGGAGTAACAGGGTTGCCGTGTTGGGTAACAGAGTTGACGTGTTGGGTAACAGGGTTGACGTGTTGGGTAACAGGGTTTGAGTGTTGGGTAACAGGGTTGATGTGTTGAGTAACAGGGTTTGTGTGTTGGGTAACAGAGTTGACATGAGGAGTAACAGGGTTTGATTGTTGGGTAACAGAGTTGACGTGAGGAGTAACAGGGTTGCCGTGTTGGGTAACAGAGTTGAAGTTTTGGGTAACAGGGTTGACGTGTTGGGTAACAGGGTTGATGTGTTGAGTAACAGGGTTGACGTGTTGGGTAACAGAGTTGACATGAGGAGTAACAGGGTTTGATTGTTGGGTAACAGAGTTGATGTGTTGAGTAACAGAGTTGATGTGTTGAGTAACAGGGTTTGTGTGTTGGGTAACAGAGTTGACATGAGGAGTAACAGGGTTTGATTGTTGGGTAACAGAGTTGACGTGAGGAGTAACAGGGTTGCCGTGTTGGGTAACAGAGTTGCTGTGTTGGGTAACAGGGTTTGAGTGTTGGGTAATAGGGTTGACGTGTTGGGTAACAGTGTTGACGTGTTGGGTAACAGGGTTTGAGTGTTGGGTAACAGGGTTGACGTGTTGGGTAACAGTGTTGACGTGTTGGGTAACAGGGTTGACGTGTTGGGTAACAGGGTTGACGTGTTGGGTAACAGGGTTGACGTGTTGGGTAACAGGGTTTGAGTGTTGGGTAACAGGGTTGACGTGTTGAGTAACAGGGTTTGTGTTTTGGGTAACAGAGTTGACATGAGGAGTAACAGGGTTTGATTGTTGGGTAACAGAGTTGACGTGAGGAGTAACAGGGTTGCCGTGTTGGGTAACAGAGTTGCCGTGTTGGGTAACAGGGTTTGAGTGTTGGGTAATAGGGTTGACGTGTTGGGTAACAGTGTTGACGTGTTGGGTAACAGGGTTTGAGTGTTGGGTAACAGGGTTGACGTGTTGGGTAACAGTGTTGACGTGTTGGGTAACAGGGTTGACGTGTTGGGTAACAGGGTTGACGTGTTGTGCTCGACCCGCTCAGTTTTCCACCAAAAGATGGCCAAAAAGCAGCTCACCTGTTTTACACTGTGATTTGACTGATTAGATGTTCAATGTTTCTTTAGAAAAATATATTTTAAAAATAATAGTTTTACTATTTTAAAAGGAGAGTTCAGTTCACGTTACCTTAAAATGAGGGACCTTTTTTTTCTTTTCTTAAAGTGAATCACTAATCACATGAAATAAATAATAGTCTTCAGAAGTGACTTTGTCAAATCGACACAATAACTAGGGCTTTACAATGATGGTGACAACGTTGAGAAATGTTGGAGTTAGGTGTTGAAAATCTTCCTGGAAGTCACAGCCCACTGGGTACAGAACGTCATTTCAATGTGAATAACTGGGGTAATATTTGGTTGAGACGTTGATAAATGAGATTACAACTTATATTCACCTACTCAAAAAGACAGACAAAAGTTAGTTCAATTTCCAATGTGTTGTCACTATGCTTTCAACCATCTAAAAACATACCAAATTCCAGTGGAAAAACAATGTCAGATTTCTTTTAAATTTAGTTGTCACCCAAATGTCTATCACTGTACTTTCAACCATTTAAAAGCACAGAAAAGTTCAAATGGGAAAACAATGTCAAATATTTTGTTGACACAGGAGGACCTACGTTTCCTTCTTCATCCTCTTCATTTTATACATTAAAAGGTAATCAGAGTAACTGAACAGCTGATGCTTTCCAAAGTACCGATGGAGTGGGGATACTCTTCCAATACAAATGGAGAAATAGAGATTATGTCATAAGAGTTATTCCATCTCATTCATCTGTCATTGGGAGGTTTATCGTAAGGTGGACGAAGATTTTTTCTTTAATGAGTCCGACGCAGAGGATATACTACTTTCCGGAGACCAGGGACAAATCCCTGTCATTCGCATGAAGAAAAGGCGGAGATACAGAGGGAGAAGGTCGGAACGCCTTGTGAGGATTCAGAGGTGAGTGAGTAAATCGCCACTACCATCGGTTCTATTGGCCAACGTGCAATCACTGGAAAACAAACTCGATGATCTACGGTCGAGACTAGCCAACCAACGGGACAGACTGTAATATCTTATGTTTTACCCAGTCGTGGCTGAACGACGACACGGATAATATAGAGCTGGCTGTGTTTTCCGTGTATCGGCAGGACAGAGCAGCTATGTCTGGTAAGATGAGGGGCGGGGTGGTGTGTCTATTTGTCAATAACTGCTGATGCACGATGACTAATATTAAAGAAGTCTTGAGGTATTGCTCGCCTGAGGTAGAGTATCTCATGATAAGCTGTAGAACACACTATCTACCAAGAGAGTTATCATCTATATTATTTGTAGCCATTTATTTACCACCACAAACCGATGCTGGCATTAAGACCGAACTCAACAAGCTGTATAAGGCCATAAACAAACAAGAAAATGCTCATCCAGAAGCGGCCCTCCTAGTGGCCGGGGACTTTAATGCAGGCAAACTTAAATCCATTTTACCTCATTTCTACCAGTATGGCACATGTGCAACCAGAGGAGAAAAAAAACTCTAGACCACCTTTACTCCACACAAAGCTCTCCCTCGCCCTCCATTTGGCAAATCTGACTATAATTCTGTCCTCCTGATTCCTGCTTACAAGCAAAAACTAAAGCAGGAAGTACCAGTGACTCGCTCAACTCGGAAGTGGTCAGACACTACAGGACTGTTTTGCTAGTACAGACTGGAATATGTTCCGGGATTCATCCAATGGCATTGAGGAGTATACCTCCTCAGTCACCGGCTTCATCAAAAAGTGCATCGATGACGTCGTCCCCACAGTGACCGTACGCCCATATCCCAACCAGAAACCATGGATTACAGGCAACATCCGAACTGAGCTAAAGGCTACAGCTGCCGCTTTCCAGGAGCTGGACACTAATCCGGACGCTTATAAAAAATCCCGCTATCCCCTCAGACGAACCATCAAACAGGCAAAGCGTCAATACAGGACTAATATTGAATCCTACTACACCGGCTCTGACGCTCGTCGGACGTGACAGGGCTTGCAAACTATTATAGACTACAAAGGGAAGCCCAGACGCGAACAATACCCGGCCAAAACAAAGAAATACAAAAACATAGAAAATAGAACATAGAATGCCCACTCAAATCACACCCTGACCAAACCAAAATAGAGACATAAAAAGCTCTCTAAGGTCAGTGCGTGACAGTACCCCCCCCCCCCCCCCCCCCCCCCCCAAAGGTGCGGACTCCGGCCTCAAAACCTGAACCTATAGGGGAGGGTCTGGGTGGGCATCTATCCGCGGTGGCGGCTCTGGTGCGGGACGTAGACCCCGCTCCACCTCTGGCTCACCCCACTTTGGTGGCGCCTCTGGTGCGGGGACCCCCGTCGCCGACCCTGGACTGGGGACCCTCGTTGCGGGCCGCGGACTGGGGACCCTCGTTGCGGGCCCCGGACTGGGGACCCTCGTAGCGGGCCCGGACTGGCGACCCTCGTTGCGGGCCCCGGACTGTGGATCCTCACTGATGGGAGGAGACGTATAGACAGCCTGGTGCGTGGGACTGCCACAGGGCCCACCAGGCTGGGGAGACATACAGGAGGCCTGGTTCTGGGAGCAGGCACAGGATGAACCGGGCTGTGGGGGAGCACTGGAGATCTGATGCTTAACACGTGCACCTCTCCTTTTGGCTGCATGCCCACTTTAGCCCGGCACGTGCGGGAAGCTGGAACAGGCCGCACTGGGTCCTCCTGGCGAACTGGGGATACCGTGCGTAGAGCTGGCGCAGGATAACCCGGGCAGAAGAGACGCACCGGAGACCAGGAGCGCTGAGCCGGCACAATCCCTCCTGGCTGAATGCCAACTCTAGCACGGCAACTGCGGGGAGCTTGCAGAGAGCGCACCGGGTTATGAGAGTGCACTGGAGACACACGGCGCAGAGACGCATAACCTGGTGCCTGACTAGTCACTCTCTCCCCACGGTAAGCACAGGGGGGGTGGCTCAGGTCTATAACCTGACTCCGCCAATCTTCCCGTGTGCCCCCCCCCCCAAAAATGCCCACCCAAATCACACCCTGACCAAACCAAAATAGAGACATAAAAAGCTCTCTAAGGTCAGGGCGTGACACCCCTCCTGTACTCCCTGTCCACATCACCAACAAACTATCATGGTCCAAACACACCAAGACAGTCGTGAAGTGGGCACGACAATACCTTTTCCCCCTCAGGAGACTGAAAAGATTTGGCATAGGTCCCCAGATCCTCAAAAAGTTCTACAGCTGCACCATCGAGAGCATCCTGACCGGTTGCATCACCGCCTGGTATGGCAATTGCTCGGCATCTAACCTTAAAGCGCTACAGATGGTAGTGAATATGACCCAATACATCACTTGGGCCAAGCTTCCTGACATCCAGGACCTACTGTATCTACTATATAGCCTCGTTATTGTTACTTTTTATTTGAAAAATGTACTTTCGTTTATTTAGTAAATATTTTCTTAACTCTATTTCTTGAACTGCATTGTGGGTTAAGAGCTTGTAAGTAAGCATTTCACGGTAAGGTCTACTACACCTGTTGTATTCGGCACATGTGACAAATAGTTTGATACTGCAGGACATCCTGCATACGATAACATCTGCATACGATAACATCTGCATAAGATAACATCTGCATATGATAACATCTGCATATGATAACATCTGCATATGATAACATCTGCATATGATAACATCTACATAAGATAACATCTGCATATGATAACATCTGCATATGGTAACATCTGCATATGATAACATCTGCATATGATAACATCTGCATATGATAGCATCTGCATATGATAGCATCTGCATATGATAACATCTGCATATGATAACATCTGCATATGATAACATCTACATAAGATAACATCTGCATATGATAACATCTGCTGGTTCATTGAGTAAGACATCCTAGACCTGGCTGTGTCCCAGATGGAGCCCTATCTCCTTTACAGGGCACTACTTTAGACCAGGGCCTATAGGGCTATATAGGGTAAAGGGTGCCCTTTGGGATGCACATCTATGCCTACGTCAGTCAGAGATACTCAAAACACAAGCCACATCCGGTGTGATGTGTCATGGGAAGCATTTGTCAGTGATTCCATGAAGTAGAGTTCTGTCCTGTTAAATCGTGTAATACCAGGTTTCTTTACCTAGATGACATTATTCTCTTCAAACATTAGTGTATCATGTTAGTTTATTTAGTTCACAGAGGGAAAATGAGGAGTTAACGAAAGTTGAATTTACTTTCAAAACAGCTTTGTGTGTGTGTGTGTGTGCGTACGCGCGTGTGTGTGTGTGTGTGTGTGTGTGTGTGTGTGTGTGTGTGTGTGTGTGTGTGTGTGTGTGTGTGTGTGTGTGTGTGTGTGTGTGTGTGTGTGTGTGTGTGTGTGTGCGTGACCATCACATTTACCTATTCATCCCAGACAGATCGACCCATGAAGGGGAGAGCGGGAGTGCACTGCACCAGGGCCCGTGGAGGGAGGACATCTATTGTGAAATGAGATGCAGCCCTTGATGTTTATTTAACTGTAGGTGGGAAGGTAGAGAGAAGAGCATTAGTTTCTATGTCAGTCTACGTCAGTACCTTTAGGGCGGTCTCCATCGGTGGCCCTGTATATATATGTCTGTACCTCTGTCTCTTAACTAAACCTACAACACAACACCAGCAGAGAGAAACACTGATCTAACACACTACTGTACACCTCTCAGCTGACAACTTTATTGTTACAAGGATGCAGGCAGAGGAATACAATCGTAGAGGTAAGCTTGGCTTCTTCTCTATATAGTGCTGAGTAAAGCTAAAACCATGTATTTAGATTGTAGGCCGGTATTGCAGGTAGTTATTGTAGGTAGTTATTGCAGGTAGTTATTGTAGGTAGTTATTGCAGGTAGGTATTGTAGGTAGTTATTGCAGGTAGGTATTGTAGGTAGTTATTGTAGGTAGGTATTGTAGGGAGTTATTGTAGGTAGTTATTGTAGGTAGGTATTGTAGGTAGTTATTGTAGGTAGTTATTGTAGGTAGTTATTGTAGGTAGTTATTGTAGGTAGTTATTGTAGGTAGTTATTGTAGGTAGTTATTGTAGGCCGGTATTGCAGGTAGTTATTGTAGGTAGTTATTGTAGGTAGTTATTGTAGGTAGTTATTGTAGGTAGTTATTGTAGGTAGTTATTGTAGGTAGTTATTGTAGGTAGTTATTGTAGGTAGGTATTGTAGGTAGTTATTGTAGGTAGTTATTGTAGGTAGTTATTGTAGGTAGTTATTGTAGGTAGGTATTGTAGGTAGTTATTGTAGGTAGTTATTGTAGGTAGTTATTGTATTGTAGTAGTTATTGTAGGTAGTTATTGTAGGTAGTTATTGTAGGTAGTATTGTAGGTAGTTATTGTAGGTAGTTATTGTAGGTAGTTATTGTAGGTAGTTATTGTAGGTAGGTATTGTAGGTAGTTATTGTAGGTAGTTATTGTAGGTAGTTATTGTAGGTAGTTATTGTAGGTAGTTATTGTAGGTAGTTATTGTAGGTAGTTATTGTAGGTAGTTATTGTAGGTAGTTATTGTAGGTAGTTATTGTAGGTAGTTATTGTAGGTAGTTATTGTAGGTAGTTATTGTAGGTAGTTATTGTAGGTAGTTATTGTAGGTAGTTATTGTAGGTAGTTATTGTAGGTAGTTATTGTAGGTAGTTATTGTAGGTAGTTATTGTAGGTAGTTAATGTAGGTAGTTAGTGTAGGTAGTTATTGTAGGTAGTTATTGTAGGTAGGTGTTGTATGTAGTTATTTTAGGTAGTTTTTGTAGGTTGGTATTTTAGGTAGTTATTTTAGGTAATTATTGTAGGTAGTTATTTTAGGTAATTATTGTAGGTAGATAGATGGTTGTTGTTGTAGAGAGAGAGAGAGAGAGAGAGAGAGAGAGAGAGAGAGAGAGAGAGAGAGAGAGAGAGAGAGAGAGAGAGAGAGAGAGAGAGAGAGAGAGGAGAGAGAGAGAGAGAGAGAGAGAGAGAGAGAGAGATAGATAGATAGATAGATAGATAGATAGATAGATAGATAGATAGATAGATAGATAGATAGATAGATAGATAGATAGATAGATAGATGGTATTGTAGGTAGATAGATAGATAGATGGTATTGTAGGTAGATAGATAGATAGATGGTATTGTAGGTAGATAGATAGATAGATGGTATTGTAGGTAGATAGATAGATAGATGGTATTGTAGGTAGATAGATAGATAGATGGTATTGTAGGTAGATAGATAGATAGATGGTATTGTAGGTAGATAGATAGATAGATGGTATTCTAGGTAGATAGATAGATAGATGGTATTGTAGGTAGATAGATGGTTGGTATTGTAGGCAGGTAGATGGTTGGTATTGTAGGTAGGTAGATGGTTGGTATTGTAGGCAGGTATTTTAGGTAGCTATTGTAGGTAGGTATTGTAGGTAGGTATTTTAGGTAGTTATTGTAGGTAGGTATTGCAGGCAGGTAGATGGTTGGTATTGTAGGTAGGTAGATGGTTGGTATTGTAGGTAGTTATTGTAGGTAGGTAGGTAGGTAGATGGTTGTTATTGTAGGTAGGTAGATGGTTGGTATTGTAGGTAGTTATTGTAGGTAGGTATTGCAGGCAGGTATTTTAGGTAGGTAGATGGTTGGTATTGTAGGTAGTTATTGTAGGTAGGTAGGTAGGTAGGTAGATGGTTTGTATTGTATGTAGGTAGATGGTAGGTTTTGTAGGTAGTTATTGTATGTAGGTAGGTAGGTAGATGGTTTGTATTGTAGGTAGGTGTGGTTGAACATTGTTTGTGATTGATATCCTATATAATATGCTATCTAATATTGTGTAATCTGACTGTTGTGTGTTGTCCGTTGTCCAGGTAAGGAGATGGTGGATTACATCACTAGGTACCTGACGACCATCAGAGAGAGGAAGGTGACCCCAGGCCCAGAGGTGAAGCCTGGCTATATGAGAGAGCTGCTGCCAGACAGCGCCCCCACTGACCCGGAGGACTGGGACTGTATCTTCAGGGACATAGAGAAGGTCATCATGCCTGGGGTACGTTATGTTCACACATTATATACTCAGCAAAAAAAGAAACGTCCCTTTTTCAGGACCCTGGCTTTCAAAGAGAATTCGTAAAAATCCAAATAACTTCACAGATCTTCATTGTAAAGGGTTTAAACACTTTCCCAGTTTCCCATGCTTGTTCAATGAACCATAAACAATTAATGAACATGCACCTCTGGAACGGTCGTTAACACTAACAGCTTACAGACCGTAGGCAATTATTAAGGTCACAGTTATGAAAACTTAGGACACTAAAGAGGCCTTTCTACTGACTCTGAAAAACACCAAAAGAAAGATGCCCAGGGTCCATGCTCATCTGCGTGAATGTGCCTTAGGCATGCTGCAAGGAGGCATGAGGACTGCAGATGTGGCCAGGGCAATAAATTGCAATGTCCGTACTGTGAGACGCCTAAGACAGCACTACAGGGAGACAAGACGGACAGCTGATCATCCTCGCAGTGCAGACCACGTGTCACAACACCTGCACAGGATCTGTACATCCGAACATCACACCTACGGGACAGGTACAGGATGGCAACAACTGCCCGAGTTACACCAGGAATGCACAATCCCTCCATCAGTGCTCAGACTGTCCGCAATAGGCTGAATAGTGGCTGTACTGAAGGCTTGTAGGCCTGTTGTAAGGCAGGTCCTCACCAGACATCACTGGCAAATCTGGTGCAGTCCATGAGGAGGAGATGCACTGCAGTACTTAATGCAGCTGGTGGCCCCACCACACCACACCACCTGTTACTTTGATTTTGACCTCCCCTTTGTTCAGGGACACATTATTCCATTTCTGTTAGTCACATGTCTGTGGAACTTGTTCAGTTTATGTCTCAGTTGTTGAATCTTGTTATGTTCATACAAATATTTACACACAAATAAACGCAGTTGACAGTGAGAGGATGTTTCTTTTGTTGCTGAGTTTAGATGTGTATAGTGTAATTTATGTGTATATAGATGTGTATAGTGTAACTGATGTGTATATAGTTGTGTACAGTATAGTATAACTGATGTGTATATAGATGTGTATAGTGTAATTGATGTATATATAGATGTGTATAGTGTAACTGATGTGTATATAGATGTGTATAGTGTAATTGATGTGTATATAGATGTGTATATAGATGTAATGGTTCCTCTCTAGGTTTCTTCCTAGGTTTTGGTCTTTCTAGGGAGTTTTTCCTAGCCACCGTGCTTCTACACCTGCATTGCTTGCTGTTTGGGGTTTTAGGCTGGGTTTCTGTACAGCACAGATATCAGCTGATGTAAGAAGGGCTTTATAAATACATTTGATTTGATTTTGATTTGATACGTGGTGTGTATTGATGTGTTTGACAGGTTATCATTGTAAATAAGAATTTTTTCTTAATTGATAGTTTATAACAAGGACCTCAATTGCCGAGTGACTATGAGACGTTACCAGGACCGTTGTGCATCAAACATTGATTGTTCACTGAGTGACTATGAGACGTTACCAGGACCGTGGTGGATCAAACATTGATTGTTCACTGTAACTTGTTGTAAGGATATTCTGTCCCCCAAAGTATCTTTCTGGCACTAATGATGGAGTGTGTTTGTGCCTGCGTGTGTGTGTGTGTGTGTGTGTGTGTGTGTGTGTGTGTGTGTGTGTGTGTGTGTGTGTGTGTGTGTTGGTCAGGTGGTCCACTGGCAGAGCCCCTACATGCATGCGTACTACCCAGCCCTGACCTCCTGGCCCTCTATGTTAGGAGACATGTTGGCTGATGCCATCAACAACATCGGATTCACCTGGGTAACTATCTTATCACATCCAACTTGATTTACTCTTTGTGTGGAACTACACAAAATTAACTCACTTAATTATCCAACTAAAGTTTTGGTTTAAAGACTCGAATATCATGTTTTAAAATATATATTTCCTGGCAGCACATTAACTGTGACATCAAGTTTGTGAGTTTTTTCTCCCACATGAGCCATGGGTTAACTAGAGGTTACTTTGGATACAATCATCTGCTACAGAACACTCCTGCAGGAAATCCTATAGTCGTGTGATATTATAATGTAATGACTATTTATGATAGAATGACATGATGTTGTTGTGTTGGGTCCAGGCCTCCAGCCCGGCGTGTACAGAGCTGGAGATGAACGTGATGGACTGGTTGTGTAAAGCCCTTGGTCTCCCCACCTTCTTCCTCCATCACCACCCAGACAGCACCGGGGGAGGAATACTGCAGGTAGGATAGATACACCTGGATACACCTGACCATACCTGACCCTACTCACCTTACAGTACCAACTAGACCGCACCAGGGGAGGAATAGGCAGGTAGACATGTACTCTCACAGCACCACCTAGTGGTGAATGGGAATAACATTCTCTACTCCTCTCAGAGAGCAGTAAATAAGAGCCCTCAGGTGTTTCAGTGCACATAAACATAGTGCTTTTCTCTCTCCCTCTTTGTCTCCCTCCCTCCCTCTCTCCCTCTTTGTCCCCTCCCTCCCTCCCTCCCTCCCTCCCTCCCTCCCTCCCTCCCTCCCTCCCTCCCTCCCTCCCTCCCTCCCTCCCTCCCTCCCTCCCTCCCTCCCTTCCTTCTTTCCTCCCCCTTCCTTCCTTCCTTCCCTCCCTCCTCTCTCTCCTCTCTCTCTCTCCCTCCCCCTTCCTTCCTCCCTCCCTCCTCTCTCTCCCCCCATCCCTCCCTCCTCTCTCTCCCCCCATCCCTCTCTCCTCTCAGAGCACAGTGAGTGAGAGTAGTCTGGTAGCTCTGCTGGCTGCCAGGAAGGCCAGGATACAGCAGCTGAAGAGGACAGATCCAGCAGACAGAGACCTGGATGACTCAGTGGTCAACTCCAGACTGGTGGCCTACGCATCAGACCAGGTCAAGATGGGATGGGTTAGGGACCCACACACACACATGCACATATGCAACGTTTGCAAACATGCACGCATGCACGAACGCACACGCACACACGCACACACACACACACACACAAATAGGGAGTTCTGCATAATGAGAGATTGACTGTCTGCCTGTCTGTCTGTCTGTCTGTCTGTCTGTCTGTCTGTCTGTCTGTCTGTCTGTCTGTCTGTCTGTCCGTCCGTCCGTCCGTCCGTCCGTCTGTCCGTCCATCTGCCTGTCTGTCTGTCCGTCTGTCCGTCCATCTCTCCGTCTGCTCTCTGCCTCTATCAGGCTCACTCCTCAGTGGAGAAGGCAGGTCTGATCTCCCTGGTGAAGATCAGGTTCCTCCCTCCAGACGACCACTTCTCCCTGAGAGGAGACACTCTGAAACAGGCCATCCAGGAGGACAGGAGGAGAGGACTGGTACCTGTCATGGTAGGTCATGGTAGGGTATATTAGGGGGTGGTAGGTCATGGTAGGGTATATTAGGGGGCGGTAGGTCATGGTAGCGTATATTAGGGGGCGGTAGATCATGGTAGGGTATATTAGCGGGTGGTAGGTCATGGTAGGGTATATTCGGGGGCGGTAGGTCATGGTATGGTATATTAGGGAGTGGTAGGTCATGGGAGGGTATATTAGGGGGTGGTAGGTCATGATAGGGTATATTAGGGGATGGTAGGTCATGGTAGGGTATATTAGGGAGTGGTAGGTCATGGTAGGGTATATTAGGGGGTGGTGGGTCATGGTAGGGTATATTAGGGGGTGGTAGGTCATGGTAGGGTATATTAGGGGGGGGGGGGTCATGGTAGGGTCTATTAAGGGGATGGTAGGTCATGGTAGGGTATATTAAGAGCTGGTAGGTCATGGTAGGGTATATTAAGGGGATGGTAGGTCATGGTAGGGTATATTAGGGGGTGGTGGGTCATGGTAGGGTATATTAAGGGGATGGTAGGTCATGGTAGGGTATATTAGGGGGTGGTGGGTCATGGTAGGGTATATTAAGGGGATGGTAGGTCATGGTAGGGTATATTAGGGGGTGGTGGGTCATGGTAGGATATATTAAAGGGATGGTAGGTCATAAACAGTTCGTAACCAAGGTCGTAACCAAGGTCGTAACCAAACCAATGATCATGTTTGTTTCAGCTGTGTGCCACTCTGGGGACCACGGGGGTGTGCGCCTTCGACGACCTGTCAGAGCTGGGACCAGTGTGTACGTCTGTATCTCCTACCTCTAATTATTATACGCACCTGTACGACATACAACATGTACCACACATAACATGTATGACATGTGACCTTTGTATGACTTTGGAGCATCTCAGCGTCCTGGGTCCGTATTCATAACGAGTCTCAGAGTAACAGCGCTGGTCATGACTGGACGGAGGGGGACGGGGGACGGGGGACGGGGGACGGGGGGGGGGGGGGCGGGGGGGGGGGGGGGCCTGATGCTAGATCAGCACTCTGAGACGTTGCTCTGCTCCTGTGAGCCATTCTTGCTCGCGCAAGCCAAGGTTCCCACAAGGCTACTTTATACTTACTCTGAGACGCTGTATGAATACAGATAAGGGTCGCAGGTTCAAGTTCCACTCGGACTCCCACCGCCCCCCAGATTCTCTGAAAAGCGTGTTTGTATTCCTCCCCCTGCCTGGCCTAGGTGCAGAGGAAGGTCTGTGGCTGCATGTGGATGCAGCGTACGCCGGCTCAGCGTTCCTCTGCCCTGAGCTGAGAGGACCTCTGGGGGGTATAGAGTACGCTGACTCCTTCGCGTTCAACCCCTCCAAATGGATGATGGTCCACTTCGACTGCACTGCCTTCTGGTGAGAGAGAAGGGAGGGGAGGGAGGGAGGGAGAGAGAGAGAGAACGAGAGAACGAGGGAGGGAGAGAGAGAGAGAGAGAGAGAGAGGGAGAGAGGGAAGGAGAGAGGAAGGGGATGGAGAGAGAGGGGGGAGGAAGGGGAGGGAGAGAGGGAGAGAGAGAGGGGAGGGAGAGAGGGGAGGAAGGGGAGGGAGGAAGGGGAGGGAGAGAGGGAGAGAGAAAGGGGAGAGAGAGAGGGAGAGAGAAAGGGGAGGGAGAGAGGAATGGGAGGGAGAGCGGGAAAGAGAGAGGAAGGGGAGAGAGGAAGAGAGAGGAAGAAAGGGGGGGAGAGAGGAATGGGAGGGAGAAAGGAAGAGAGAGAGGAAGGGGAGAGAGGAAGAGGGAGGAAGACCTGGTTGTCATCCTGTCCTGCAGTCTAATGACCAAAACGCCCTCTAGTGGCCTCATGGGTGGAATATTTCATAATAATTAAATTAACATTATTTCAGAAAGACAGCCGGATATCTGGTGATTCTATGTCAAATGGTTTTGTTATATTTCAGTCTTCTGTAATGTATATAAAGTGTAATATTGGGATACAAACTCAAAATGTAATGCATTTCAACTCTATATCTGACATGGTCCAGGTGTCTTCTGTCTTTAAACCCATAACCATGTGTGTGAAGTAGATCTGTTGAAGACTACCAAGAAACATTGTGTGACCCTGATTTAGCCCACTGCATTAAAATGTTTTAAAAAGAGAGAGGGGGGTAGAGAGGAGTTATGACGACCCTCAAGGGCTTTCCAGACACGAAGCGGTGGCGGAGTTGCCCATTCATCATTTATTGGAGCTAGGCGGGAGGCAGAATTTTATCCAGGTAGAGCGATCGTCGTTGCTCGTGCACGTGAAAGCCACTCAGCCCGAGAAAATAGGACTCTATTTTGGCGAACTCCGCTCAGCCCCATGGCATCCTGTCTGGAGAGCCCTTCAGGCTTCATGTACAGTGTTACTAAGCTGGGGATAGAGAGATTCAGTAACATGTTTTTGGTCGTTGGTCCTAACAGGGTGAAGGACAAGTGCAAGCTCCAACAAACCTTCAGTGTCGACCCGGTCTACCTCAGACACGAAAACTCAGACCAAGCCACCGACTTCATGGTACAAACGCCCTACATTTGACATTTGAGTCATTTAGCAGACGTGCTTATCCAGAGCGACTTGCAGTAGTGAGTGTATACTTTTTCCTACTATCTTCGTACTGGTCCCCCGTGGGAATCGAACCCACAACCCTGGCGCTGCAAGCTCAACCAACTGAGTCACGCTCTATACCTACCTACCAAATTGCAGACTTTCTTTTTAACATTTACTTCACGGTACACACTACCTACCGTTTGTATACTCCCGTGATAAACTCATCAACATTGTTGGTCCAACTTCTGCCTTTAAACACAGATCTAGGATCAGATGTACCCAAATCCTAACATTAACCACTGTCGGGAAAGCATGCAGATCTTGAAACTGATCTGGATCTTGAAACTGATCTGGAAACTGATCTGGATCTTAATCTTACTATAGATGTTCATGTTGATTTGAATGTTAACCTTGATCCTGATCCACTGTGTCTGTCAGCATTGGCAGATCCCCCTGAGTCGACGGTTCCGCTCTCTGAAGCTGTGGTTCGTGATGCGCTCCTTCGGTCTGAAGAACCTTCAGGGACACATCAGACACGTATGTAACCTGTCTGTCTCTGTCTGTCTGTCTGTCTGTCTGTCTGTCTGTCTGTCTGTCTGTCTGTCTGTCTGCCTGCCTGCCTGCCTGCCTGCCTGCCTGCCTGTCTGTCTGTCTGTCTGTCTGTCTGTCTGCCTGCCTGCCTGCCTGCCTGCCTGCCTGCCTGCCTGCCTGCCTGCCTGCCTGTCTGTCTGTCTGTCTGTCTGTCTGTCTGTCTGTCTGTCTGTCTGTCTGCCTGCCTGCCTGCCTGCCTGCCTGCCTGCCTGCCTGCCTGCCTGTCTGTCTGTCTGTCTGTCTGTCTGTCTGCCTGCCTGCCTGCCTGCCTGCCTGCCTGCCAGTCGGTTTCTTTCTCCCTCTGTAATTTGAGATGCTGCATTACAGTGACTGACCTCTACGTTTGTGTTTTCAGGGTGTAGAGATGGCTAAGCTACTGGAGTCCCTGGTTAGATGTGACCCTAACTTTGACATGCCTGCTGAGAGACACCTTGGCTTGGTGGTCTTCTGTCTCAAGGTATGTGGCCTATCCTTGTATTGTAAAGTTGTGTTGTGTTGTGTTGTAAAGTTGTGTTGTAAAGTTGTGTTGTATTGAAAAGTTGTGTTGTATTGTATTGTTTTGTAAAGTTGTGTTGTATTGTGTTGTAAAGTTGTGTTGTATTGTGTTGTAAAGTTGTGTTGTAAAGTTGTGTTGTGTTGTATTGTGTTGTTTTGTGTTGTATTGTAAAGTTGTGTTGTATTGTGTTGTAAAGTTGTGTTGTGTTGTAAAGTTGTGTTGTGTTGTAAAGTTGTTTTGTGTTGTATTGTAAAGTTGTGTTGTGTTGTATTGTAAAGCTGTGTTGTGTTGTATTGTATTGTAAAGTTGTGTTGTATTGTGTTGTAAAGTTGTGTTGTATTGTATTGTAAAGTTGTGTTGTGTTGTAAAGTTGTGTTGTATTGTATTGTAAAGTTGTGTTGTGTTGTATTGTAAAGTTGTGTTGTATTGTAAAGTTGTGTTGTATTGTGTTGTAAAGTTGTGTTGTATTGTAAAGTTGTGTTGTATTGTATTGTAAAGTTGTGTTGTATTGTATTGTAAAGTTGTGTTGTATTGTATTGTAAAGTTGTGTTGTGTTGTATTGTAAAGTTGTGTTGTATTGTAAAGTTGTGTTGTGTTGTATTGTAAAGTTGTGTTGTATTGTATTGTAAAGTTGTGTTGTATTGTGTTGTAAAGTTGTGTTGTGTTGTATTGTGTTGTAAAGTTGTGTTGTGTTGTATTGTAAAGTTGTGTTGTATTGTGTTGTAAAGTTGTATTGTATTGTAAAGTTGTGTTGTATTGTAAAGTTGTGTTGTATTGTATTGTGTTGTATTGTATTGTAAAGTTGTGTTGTATTGTAAAGTTGTGTTGTATTGTATTGTGTTGTGTTGTATTGTAAAGTTGTGTTGTATTGTAAAGTTGTATTGTATTGTAAAGTTGTGTTGTGTTGTAAAGTTGTGTTGTATCATATACTGTACATCTCCCATTGAGGAACATTTGAACAGGATTCACCATCTCACACAGAACACAGTATAGAAATAGGTCTCTACAATGTCCACATAGCTGGTTCTTACATGTCCTGGTCACCTGTGAACATACTGTATAGGTCAGAAGTCAGTCTGTTGCTCTGAGCTGGATAATGATTGACAGGGCTTGTTCATGGCAATGTACAGCTTAGAGGTCAACTGCTATCACAGCCAGGAGTTCAAAGGTCAGTCATTGTCTGTTTAAGCCTGTGCGGTAACAGGTATGTGTTTTATTATGCTGCTCAAGGTGAAGGGCAGATCACTGATAGAGATCATTCCTTCACGTGGATAACCTGGGTGTGCCCAACCCACCTCTAAGGCTGGGATTCAAACCGATCACAGTCTTTGGACAATGGTCCACTTAAAGGTTATTTCTGGTTGAGTCTACATATGCAGCATTTTAATGAGGTCTCTGCTAACGTGGGAACATTGCCATTAAAAGCAGCATTGTCTCCAACCTGAATGGATTGAATTCGGGACCTAAGTATTGAACCCAACTCTAGTTTGAATAAAACATTTAATTTGATCACGTTCACATTTTCTCAGAACACAAATAAATGGGCCTATTTTAGGATATAAATACAGAGCTTACTTACATATTATGTCAATTGAAATCTTGTCGCACTGCCTCTCCTTAACTTACGTCAATGAGAAAAGGGCCAAACACAGGTTTCTCTCAACTGTCAAATCTCTCTCTCTGTCTCCCCCCACTCTCTGTCTCCCCCCACTCTCTGTCTCCAACATCTCTCTCTCCCCCCTTCCCTCTCTCTCTCTCTCATCCTCCCTCCCTCTCTCTCTCTCTCTCAGGAAGGGAATGCCCTGACTCAGGAGTTGCTACGGCGACTGACGCGGTCCGGCACCATGTACCTTGTCCCCGCCGACATCGATAAGAAACGCATCATCCGCTTCACCGTGACGTCACAGCTGACCACCTCAGAGGACATCATCAGGGACTGGAATATCATTCGCAAAATGGCCGCCGACCTTCTGTCCGAGGAGGCCGAAAAACAGGCGGTCAGTAAAATGGAGGAGCAGCAGTCTCCAGTCAGAAAAACTGTTGAGAAGCTGTCAGAGACAAACAGTGATTCGGAGAGTCACACAACAGCAGCAGCAGAGGGAATGGCTGCCACTCTCATGACTAGGAAACCAAAGGAGATTGAAAAGGCCATCAGTGACACAGAGGATGAACCACTGAAAACACCCAAAATGCAAGAGACCGGCCCGACACAGACCAGCCCCAAGACAGGATCCAAAGCGCTAGAGGCCGGCCCGACACAGACCAGCCCCAAGACAGGACCCAGAGAGCTAGGGACCAGCCAGGCACAGACCAGCCAGGACCCAGAGACAGGAGCCAGAGACGGCCCTGAGGAGATCCCCTGTCCTACTGCCTTCAGAGTTCAGAGGGTCCAACCACAGCTCCGCTTGGACAGTGATAAGACTGGATTTAGACCGCAACCACCATTCTGGATGGATAAAGAAAAGTCTGGGTCTGAGAACAGGCCAAGGAGGACAGTACGCTCTCTGAGCTGCAGCAGTGAGCCCTTACCTGGTTCCATTGGGCCCCTGTTTGGCCATAACACTGACCCCCTTTCTAAGCCTCTCTCTAGCTCTATCACGGACTCCCAGCATGGACATAAAGACCCAGACCTCATCCACCCCCTAAATGACACCCAGCTCAGGCGTCTCTCCTCCAGCCCAAGCCCCTCAGGCCTCTTTCAGATCCCAGAGTGGCCTTCTCCAACCAATTCCAACCAGCTGGGAAAACGGGTCCTGAGGAAGCTCACCAAGTTCTACAGCTTGCCCAGTTTCTGCCACCTGTGGGTGCAGTGTGGGCGCTACCAGGTGTGCTGCCCTGTCAGGGGACTTCAGATCGCCCCAAAGCTCAGATCTCCCCAAATCCCTGGTCCTCCTCTGGGTGTAGGAGACTCAGCTGTTGGTCTTGTTCCTCTGTGACTACAGTAGATACCGCTAACTTTCCTGCTCTACTGTAGCCAAGGTTTGCGCCTGGGTCGTATTCATTAGGCACACCGTAGCAAAATGTTTTGTAATGGAAAATGAAAATGAATGTTTCTTATTGTACAAGTTGAGGTAGTCCCACCTTGGTCCAATCCGTTTTCTTCCATTTGGTGCCCGATGCATACGACCCTGTAGTCTCCCTACCAAATGTTTCCCACAAACACCTTTGTGAATTCAGGGTGCAGAGATGGCAGAGCTCTGAGGTCTTTTATTTATTAAGTTTTATCAGATATCATTTTTTAAGTGACACAGCCACACATCTCAGATAGATACACAATATGTCTTTAGTATTTATTACAAAATCAATCTATATTTATTTATTTACAAATGTTCCATAAAATGTTCAGTTTTCAATTTTCAATTTTTTTCCACTATAGTCATAAAATGTACATCAGATGAATAATTTGACAGTTAATTTTAAAATAAGAGATTAACAATTAGACAATCTGTTTAAAACAAATCAATCATAAGTGTATCTTTCCATCACAAATAGAGTGGTACATCTCCTGTGTCATGGGGATGTATCCCTTACTGTCCTCCAGGTAGTATAATCGATCCTGCATCACGGATGGGTTGAATCCCTCTTCGGCTAGCTTCACCTTCATCTGCTTAAACGTTCCAGTCACAGCCAGGGAATTCTGGGATTTTTAAAATAAAATAAATTACGTTAAAATGTCTGTTTTATGAATCTTAATAGTTTGAGAAAATCTTTAAAAAGGTACAATCTGGGATCAGGGAATCTCTTCAACGTATCCCAGATGGAAGCTTTAAGTGCTTTTCAGATAACAGGTATCATGACGATCATTGTAATTTGGACATTATTCCCACGGGATCACCTGTATGCGTATGAAGCGGGGTCTAGCGTAGCTGGGCAGGGAGGTCTTGACGTGCTCCAGCGTGGCTTTACTGTCAAACTCCATGTCATCTTTCAGTTTGACCGCTGCCATTCCAACCCTCCCCTCGTGTCCTGTGGGGTACGTCACAAAGCAGGATCACCAAGAGAGACAGCTGACTTTCATACATTTTCAGGGATTCCCATTGATTTTGAATTCTCCCCCTTTAATGTCCTGGTCATTCACAGCCAACATGAGAAGAACACACTGGGTTAATAACTACACAATGATGTGACTGTGTGTGTTGTAGCTGTGTAGATGTGTATTGTTATATGTAGCTATATATACTATGTCAACTGTGTGTAGTGTATATAAAACATTCTATGAATAAAACTGTTCTATAAAAAAGATATATGTTTAATGAGGTGACTGTAAGTCGCTCTGGATAAGAGAGTCTGTTAAATGAACCTAGCTACCTCTGGATAAGAGCGTCTGTTAAATGAACCTAGCTATCTCTGGATAAGAGAGTCTGTTAAATGAACCTAGCTACCTCTGGATAAGAGAGTCTGTTAAATTAACCTAGCTACCTCTGGATAAGAGAGTCTGTTAAATTAACCTAGCTACCTCTGGATAAGAGAGTCTGTTAAATGAACCTAGCTACCTCTGGATAAGAGAGTCTGTTAAAGTAACCTAGCTACCTCTGGATAAGAGAGTCTGTTAAATGAACCTAGCTACCTCTGGATAAGAGAGTCTGTTAAATGAACCTAGCTATCTCTGGATAAGAGAGTCTGTTAAATGAACCTAGCTACCTCTGGATAAGAGAGTCTGTTAAATGAACCTAGCTACCTCTGGATAAGAGAGTCTGTTAAATGAACCTAGCTACCTCTGGATAAGAGAGTCTGTTAAAGTAACCTAGCTACCTCTGGATAAGAGCGTCTGTTAAATGAACCTAGCTATCTCTGGATAAGAGAGTCTGTTAAAGTAACCTAGCTACCTCTGGATAAGAGAGTCTGTTAAATGAACCTAGCTACCTCTGGATAAGAGAGTCTGTTATTAAATTAACCTAGCTACCTCTGGATAAGAGAGTCTGTTATTAAATTAACCTAGTTACCTCTGGATAAGAGAGTCTGTTAAAGTAACCTAGCTACCTCTGGATAAGATAGTCTGTTAAATGAACCTAGCTATCTCTGGATAAGAGAGTCTGTTAAAGTAACCTAGCTACCTCTGGATAAGAGAGTCTGTTAAAGTAACCTAGCTACCTCTGGATAAGAGAGTCTGTTAAAGTAACCTAGCTACCTCTGGATAAGAGAGTCTGTTAAATGAACCTAGCTACCTCTGGATAAGAGAGTCTGTTATTAAATTAACCTAGCTACCTCTGGATAAGAGAGTCTGTTATTAAATTAACCTAGTTACCTCTGGATAAGAGAGTCTGTTAAAGTAACCTAGCTACCTCTGGATAAGATAGTCTGTTAAAGTAACCTAGCTACCTCTGGATAAGAGAGTCTGTTAAAGTAACCTAGCTACCTCTGGATAAGAGAGTCTGTTAAATGAACCTAGCTACCTCTGGATAAGAGAGTCTGTTAAAGTAACCTAGCTACCTCTGGATAAGAGAGTCTGTTAAATGAACCTAGCTACCTCTGGATAAGAGAGTCTGTTAAATGAACCTAGCTACCTCTGGATAAGAGCGTCTGTTAAATGAACCTAGCTACCTCTGGATAAGAGAGTCTGTTAAATGAACCTAGCTCCCTCTGGATAAGAGCGTCTGTTAAATGACTAAAATGTCAAATCACCTGGAACCTTGACACCGTAGACGTTGGCTTCTTCGATACATTCCACCATGATCAGGTGCTCAGTCACCTCCGTGGTGGCCACGTTCTCTCCTTTCCACCTGGATTATATCAATATAATTCAGACAGTAGCCTGGCCTAGAACCCAAAGAGCAAGCAGAAGCAGACTGCAAACACTTCCAAGAAGGAAGAAACCTAGAGAAACCCAGCTCATAACCCAACCTGCAGGTGATTCACAGGACAGTAACATTACATCTATTGTATTAAACCCAGCTCATAACCCAACCTGCAGGTGATTCACAGGACAGGACAATAACATTACATCTATAGTATTAAACCCAGCTCATAACTCAACCTGCAGGTGATTCACAGGACAGTAACATTACATCTATAGTATTAAACCCAGCTCATAACTCAACCTGCAGGTGATTCACAGGACAGGACAGTAACATTACATCTATAGTATTAAACCCAGCTCATAACCCAACCTGCAGGTGATTCACAGGACAGGACAATAACATTACATCTATAGTATTAAACCCAGCTCATAACCCAACCTGCAGGTGATTCACAGGACAGTAACATTACATCTATAGTATTAAACCCAGCTCATAACTCAACCTGCAGGTGATTCACAGGACAGTAACATTACATCTATAGTATTAAACCCAGCTCATAACTCACCCTGCAGGTGATTCACAGGACAATAACATTACATCTATAGTATTAAACCCAGCTCATAACTCAACCTGCAGGTGATTCACAGGACAGTAACATTACATCTATTGTATTAAACCCAGCTCATAACTCAACCTGCAGGTGATTCACAGGACAGTAACATTACATCTATAGTATTAAACCCAGCTCATAACTCAACCTGCAGGTGATTCACAGGACAGGACAGTAACATTACATCTATAGTATTAAACCCAGCTCATAACTCAACCTGCAGGTGATTCACAGGACAGGACAGTAACATTACATCTATAGTATTAAACCCAGCTCATAACCCAACCTGCAGGTGATTCACAGGACAGTAACATTACATCTATTGTATTAAACCCAGCTCATAACCCAACCTGCAGGTGATTCACAGGACAGTAACATTACATCTATAGTATTAAACCCAGCTCATAACTCAACCTGCAGGTGATTCACAGGACAGGACAATAACATTCCATCTATAGTATTAAACCCAGCTCATATCTCAACCTGCAGGTGATTCACAGGACAGGACAATAACACTACATCTATAGTATTAAACCCAGCTCATAACTCAACCTGCAGGTGATTCACAGGACATTAACATTACATCTATAGTATTAAACCCAGCTCATAACTCAACCTGCAGGTGATTCACAGGACAGGACAGTAACATTACATCTATAGTATTAAACCCAGCTCATAACTCAACCTGCAGGTGATTCACAGGACAGGACAATAACACTACATCTATCGTATTAAACCCAGCTCATAACCCAACCTGCAAGTGATTCACAGGACAGTAACATTACATCTATAGTATTAAACCCAGTTCATAACTCAACCTGCAGGTGATTCACAGGACAGGACAATAACATTACATCTATAGTATTAAACCCAGTTCATAACTCAACCTGCAGGTGATTCACAGGACAGGACAATAACATTACATCTATAGTATTAAACCCAGCTCATAACTCAACCTGCAGGTGATTCACAGGACAGTAACATTACATCTATAGTATTAAACCCAGCTCATAACCCAACCTGCAGGTGATTCACAGGACAGTAACATTACATCTATAGTATTAAACCCAGCTCATAACCCAACCTGCAGGTGATTCACAGGACAGTAACATTACATCTATAGTATTAAACCCAGTTCATAACTCAACCTGCAGGTGATTCACAGGACAGTAACATTACATCTATTGTATTAAACCCAGCTCATAACCCAACCTGCAGGTGATTCACAGGACAGGACAATAACATTACATCTATAGTATTAAACCCAGCTCATAACCCAACCTGCAGGTGATTCACAGGACAGGACAATAACATTACATCTATAGTATTAAACCCAGCTCATAACCCAACCTGCAGGACCCGGATAACATATCATATGTTTTTTTAACCTTTATTTAACTAGGCAAGTTAGTTAAGAACACATTTTTATTTTCAATGACAGCCAGTGGGTTAACTGCCTTGTTCTGGGGTAGAACAACAGACTTTTACCTTGTCAGCTCGGGGATTCGATCTTGCAACGTTTCAGTTACAAGTCCAACGCTCTAACCACTAGGCAACCTGCTGCCCCATAAATAACTTTAACCCAGCTCATTATTAAACCTTTAGTTGATAACTACTAAAGTTAAACAGCTGAAGCGTTTCTGACCTGAAGGTGTCTCCGATGCGGTCCATGAAGTAAACAAAGCCCTCGTGGTCGATCCTCAGCAGGTCTCCACTGTTGAAGTACAGATCTCCCTTAACAAACACATCTCTCAGCTTCTTCCTGTCTGTCTGCTGCTGGTTATTAGCATAGCCACTGAACGGAGCCTGTGCCGTAATCTTGGCAACCAGCAATCCAGTTTCTCCTGAGGACCAAAACAACAAGTAATGGTGTGTGTGTGAGAGAATGTGTGTGTGTGTGAATATGTTTATGTGTGTGTGTGTGTGTGTGTTTGTGTGTGTGTGAATATGTGTGTGTGTGTGTGTGTGTGTGTGTGTGTGTGTGTGTGTGTGTGTGTGTGTGTGTGTGTGTGTGTGTGTGTGTGTGTGTGTGTGTGTGTGTGTGTGTGTGTGTGTGTGTGTGTGTGTGTGTGTGTGTGTGTATGTTCTCACCTTTAGGGACTTTGATACAGAAACCTCTAGAGTCTTTTACAGGTTCCTCTCTCTCTGTGTCATACTGAATCAGAGCGTAGGAGAAGCTTGCCTGCGAACACACATACAACAGACAGACAGACAGACAGACAGACAGACAGACAGACAGACAGACAGACAGACAGACAGACAGACAGACAGACAGACAGACAGACAGACAGACAGACAGACAGACAGACAGACAGACAGACAGACAGACAACAAACAGACAGACAAAGAGACAGACAACAACACACATAACAAGAGAAAACAATGATACATCGTATCAATCAATCAATAAATCAAATGTATTTATAAAGCCCGTCTTACATCAGCTGATGTCACAAAGTGTTGGACAGAAACCCAGCCTAAAACCCCAAACAGCAAGCAATGCAAGTGTAGAAGCACAGTGGCTAGGAAAAACTCCCAAGAAAGGCCGGAACCTAGGAAGAAACCTGGAGGAACCAGGCTATAATGGGTGGCCAGTCCTCTTCTGGCTGTGCCGGGTGGAGATTATAACAGAACATGACCAAGATGTTCAAATGTTCATAGATGACCAGCAGGGTAAAATAATAACAATGTATGTGCATATACAGTGTAATATATCTATGTAGTGTAATGTATCTATGTAGTGTAATGTATCTATGTAGTGTAATGTATCTATGTAGTGTAATGCATATATGTGGTGTAAAGCATATATGTAGTGTAAGGCATGTACATAGTATAATGATTGTACAGTGCCTTTCAAAAGTATTCACCCCTTGGCGTTTTTCCTATTTTGTTGCATTACAACCTGTAATTTAAATAGATTTTTATTTGGATTTCATGTAATGGACATACACAAAATAGTCCAAATTGGTGAAGTGAAATTTAAAAAAAAAAAGTTTGCACTTTTCGCACCAAAGTACATTCATCTCTAGGAGACAGACCACGTCTCCTTCCTGAGTGGTATGACGGATGCGTTATCCCATGGTGTTTACTTGCATCTGTTTGTACAGATGAACATGGTACCTTCAGGCATTTGGAAATTTCTCCCAATGATGAACCAGACTTGTGGTGGTCTATCATTTTTTTCTAAGGTTTTGGCTGATTTCTTTTGATTTTCCCTGTTGATGTCAAGCAAAGAGGCACTGCATTTGAAGGTAGGCCTTGAAATACATCCACAGGTACACCTCCAATTGACTCAAATGATGTCAATTAGCCTATCAGAAGCTTCTAAAGCCATGACATAATTTTCGGGAATTTCCAAGCTGTTTAAAGGCACAGTCAACTTAGTGTATGTAAACTTCTGATCCACTGGAATTGTGATACAGTGAATTATAAGAGAAATGATCTGTATGTAATGATCTGTATGTAGTGTAATGTATCTATGTAGTGTAATGTATGTATGTAGTGTATCTGTGTAATGCATCTATGTAGTGTAATGTATCTATGTAGTGTATCTGTGTAATGCATCTATGTAGTGTAATGTATCTATGTAGTGTATCTGTGCAATGCATCTATGTAGTGTAATGTATCTATGTAGTGTATCTGTGTAATGCATCTATGTAGTGTAATGTATCTATGTAGTGTATCTGTGTAATGCATCTATGTAGTGTAATGTATCTATGTAGTGTAATGTATCTATGTAGTGTAATGTATCTATGTAGTGTAATGTATCTATGTAGTGTAATGTATGTATGTAGTGTAATGTATCTATGTAGTGTAATATATCTATGTAGTGTATCTGTGTAATGTATCTATGTAGTGTAATGTATCTATGTAGTGTAATGCATCTATGTAGTGTAATGTATCTATGTAGTGTAATGTATCTATGTAGTGTAATGTATGTGGTGTAATGTATCTATGTAGTGTAATGTTTGTATGTATGTAGTGTAATATACCTATGTAGTGTAATGTATGTATCTATGTAGTGTAATATATCTATGTAGTGTAATGTATGTATGTAGTGTAATGTATGTATGTAGTGTAATGTATCTATGTAGTGTAATATATCTATGTAGTGTAATGTATCTATGTAGTGTAATGTATGTATGTAGTGTAATGTATCTATGTAGTGTAATATATGTATCTATGTAGTGTAATATATCTATGTAGTGTAATGTATCTATGTAGTGTAATGTATGTATATATGTAGTGTAATATATCTATGTAGTGTAATGTATGTATCTATGTAGTGTAATGTATGTATGTAGTGTAATGTATCTATGTAGTGTAATATATCTATGTAGTGTAATGTATCTATGTAGTGTAATGTATGTATGTAGTGTAATGTATCTATGTAGTGTAATATATGTATCTATGTAGTGTAATATATCTATGTAGTGTAATGTATCTATGTAGTGTAATGTATGTATATATGTAGTGTAATATATCTATGTAGTGTAATGTATGTATGTATGTAGTGTAATGTATGTATGTAGTGTAATGTATGTATGTAGTGTAATGTATCTATGTAGTGTAATATATGTATCTATGTAGTGTAATGTATGTATGTAGTCTAATGTATCTATGTAGTGTAATATATGTATCTATGTAGTGTAATGCATCTATGTAGTGTAATGTATCTATGTAGTGTAATGTATATATGTATGTAGTGTAATATATGTATCTATGTAGTGTAATATATCTATGTAGTGTAATGTATGTATGTAGTGTAATGTATGTATGTAGTGTAATGTATCTATGTAGTGTAATGTATCTATGTAGTGTACTGTATCTATGTAGTGTAATGTATGTATGTAGTGTAATGTATCTATGTAGTGTAATGTATCTATGTAGTGTAATATATCTATGTAGTGTAATGTATCTATGTAGTGTAATGCATCTATGTAGTGTAATGTATCTATGTAGTGTAATGCATCTATGTAGTATAATGCATCTATGTAGTGTACTGTATCTATGTAGTGTAATGTATCTATGTAGTGTAATGCATCTATGTAGTATAATGCATCTATGTAGTGTAATGTATCTATGTAGTATAATGCATCTATGTAGTGTAATGTATCTATGTAGTGTATCTATGTAGTGTAATGTATGTAGTGTAATGCATCTATGTAGTGTAATGTATCTATGTAGCGTAATGTATCTATGTAGTGTAATGTATCTATGTAGTGTAATGTATATACTGTATGTAGTGTAATGTATGTATGTAGCGTAATGTATCTATGTAGTGTAATGTATCTACTGTATGTAGTATAATGTATCTATGCAGTGTAATGTATCTATGTAGTGTAATTTGACCAGAGCCCTATGGACCCTGGTTGAAAGTAGTGCACTATAAAGGGAATAGGCTGGTATTTGGAACGGCCATTATTGTCCCAGACAGTAGTCTCACTTTATGAAGGAAATGCTCTTTGCCGATCGCTCCCACTTTCCCGATGTAGTTGATGAAGCCGACGTTTCCCTCGGTGGCTCCGTAACATTCACAGACACGGACGTCACCAAAACGCTGCAGGAACTCTGACCAGGTGTCTGCTCTAAGCCCATTACCCAGGGCCAGACGTACCTTGTGATGCCTGTCATTATCTTTCTGAGGAGAGAAGAGGAGAGAAGAGAAGAGGAGAGGTGAAGAGACAAGGGGAGGGGAGAGGGGATGAGAGAAGAGGTGGGGAGAGGTGAGGAGAGAAGAGGTGGGAAGAGGTGATGAGAGAAGAGGTGAGGAGCGGAGAGGAGAGAAGAGAGGAGAGGTGAAGAGACAAGGGGAGGGGAGAGGGGAGGAGAGAAGAGGTGGGGAGAGGTGAGGAGAGAAGAGTTGGGAAGAGGTGATGAGAGAAGAGGTGGGGAGAGGTGAGGAGAGAAGAGGTGAGGAGCGGAGAGGAGAGAAGAGAGGAGAGGTGAGGAGAGAGAAGGAGTGGAGAGGAGAGAGGATGTACAGGTATTTGGTTTACATTGATTAATGATTCAATACTATCAGCCCATTTGTTTTTGGTCTTTAATGGTCTGAATGATGAAAGTAACAGGAGGTGTGTGTTCCAGTACCTTGGGTGAGTTACAGAGGTACCTCATGATCTCTCCTATGTACTGGATCACTGTCACCTTGTGTTTCCTGCAGTCATCCCAGAAGTTAGAGGCAGAGAATTTACGCCTCAGGACAACGGTGTTGCCTGAGAGGAGAAGATAAAGCACCAACATCAACAGAGCTCACAACCTCATGGACAAACAAACTAACTCACTAACTGACTGACTAAATAATTACCTAACTAACTAACTAACTCACTGACTGACTAAATTATTACCTAACTAACTAACTGACTGGCGAAATGATTACCTAACAAACTAACTCACTGACTGACTAAATGATTACCTAACTAACTCCCTGAATGACTAAATGATTAACTAACAAACTCACTCATTGACTAAATGATTACCTAACAAACTTACTGACTGATGAAATGATTACCTAACTAACTAACTAACTCACTCACTGACTGACTAAATGATTACCTAACTAACTAACGCACTGACTGACTAAATGATTACCTAACTAACTAACGCACTGACTGACTAAATGATTACCTAACAAACTAACTCACTAACTGACTGACAAAATGATTACCTAACAAACTAACTGACTGACTCACTAAATGATTACCTAACAAACTTACTCACTGACTGACTAAATTATTACCTAACTAACTCACTGACTGACTAAATGATTACCTAACTAACTAACTAACTCACTGACTGACTAAATGATTACCTAACTAACTAACTGACTGATGAAATGATTACCTAACTAACTAACTAACTCACTGACTGACTAAATGATTACCTAACTAACTCAATGTCTGACTAAATAGTTACCTAACTAACTAACTAACTAACTAACTAACTAACTAACTAACTAACTAACTAACTAACTAAAGCACAGTCCCCTCTGAATGGTTCTGGTTAGGGCCAGGAGTTGTTCCTGACCATGTGACTGGACCAGGAAGGAATAACTCTGGGCCCTAGTTAAAGGCTACAGCACCACTAAGGCCTAGGAATTTTTCTTCGTTGATTTGAGAGTCTAAGGTCATTATTGACATAAACAGCTGTGAACTATGGGGCAGCGTCTCAAATGCAACCCTATTCCCTATATAGTGCACTACTTTTGACCAGAGCCACATGGAGCCTGGTCAAAAACAAAAGTAGTGCACTATAAAGGGAATAGGATGCCATTTTGAATGCACTCAGGAACTTTGGTTTGAAATACTAGAAGTCACCTCAGAGCCAAGTCACCTCTACTCCAATGCCCAGAGTAAAGAGACACTCCATTAAACAACCCTTAGTAAACCCTGGTCAACATCATAACAATGTTATTACACATGACGGCCCTCAAATAACATGGAACGTGTATTCAGAGACATTTGCATTTTTTATCTTCATCATCAGTGCCAAGTCAGGCGGCTAGAGTGATTTTATTTAGAGAATTTCAATTATTATGTTTTTCTCTCTCCTTTTGAATTCCATTTGAATGTAGTTATTGTAATTGCTAGAGATGGCATGGAACCAGTTCTGAAACAGTTCTGAACCAGTTCTGAACCAGATCTAAATAAAGTTCTGAACCAGTTCTGAATCAGTTCTGAACCAGATCTAGAGAAGTTCTGAACCAGTTCTGAACCAGATATAAAGAAGTTTTGAACCAGTTCTGAATCAGTTCTGAACCAGATCTAGAGAAGTTCTGAACCAGATCTAAAGAAGTTCTGAACCAGTTCTGAACCAGATCTAGAGAAGTTCTGAACCAGTTCTGAACCTGATCTAAAGAAGTTCTGAACCAGATCTAGAGAAGTTCTGAACCAGTTCTGAACCAGATCTAAAGAAGTTCTGAACCAGTTCTTAAGAAGTTCTGAACCAGTTCTAAACCAGTTCTGAACCAGTTCAGCTCTTCACACCTCTTCATATCTTTCTCCTATATACTGCACTGCTATGAGGTGCATGTTATCCATGCAGGAATTGAACCCACGACCTGGCCGCTGCCAGAACAACACTCTCACCAACTGTGCCGTACAGTACAGTAGAGTACCTCTCTCTATGGCTCCAGTCAAACCCATCATGAAGCCGGCGGTGTGGTAGAGAGGCAGGTAGATGTAGATGACATCATCAGAGGCCACACCTGAGATGGCCTGCATAGAGGAGGCCATGTACAGCCTCTCATGTGTGATCACCGCAGCCTTCGGCAGACCTGAGGACGAGACACCAGGAAGGGCAGAAAACAGAGAATCAAGGCTGATGAAAATCTCAAATGGTACCTTATATCTTGGACCAATCAGAGTTGTGCTATCTAAGAATATTTACCTGTCTAGCATAAACATCAGTAGTATTCTGTTTAATTCACACTACAGGGCTGACCAGAGTCATACTGTACTGGTCTGGACATTTTATTTTTCACATTGTTCTTTCTAGCACACTTCCTGCAACTATGCTGGATGCATAACCAGGCCAGTTATGCATAACCAGGCCAGCTTACCTGTAGTTCCTGACGTATAGATGTAGAGGGCAGGGCTCTTTAAGGTGACCTTTGACCTGAGCTGTGGGTCCAGAGGTTGATCTGAGGCCTGTTGTATCCTGCTGCTGCTCAGAGTATTCACGCCCTCCGTCACACACTTCTCCTCCTCCTCACCCAGCACAAACACACTTATACTCCTCTCCCTCAGGGTGGGGAGCACCTCCTCTACCGCTCCACGCAACTCTGGGGGAGGAGAGAGGGAGGGTCACAGACAGAGCAAGCATGAGACAGAATCCTATTAATTCTGGCCTGTGCACTACTAGCACTGCCTCCCACTAGCTGCATAGAGGGAAAGGAGGATACCCTCTGAATCAGAGAGGTGTGGGGGCTGACATAATCAACATCCACGTTTTCAGTGCCTGGGGAACAGTGGGTTAACTGCCTTGTTCAGGAGCAGAACGACAGATTTTTACCTTGTAAGCTCGGGAATTTGATCCAGTAACCTTTCGGTTACTGGCCCAACGCTCTAACCACTAGGCTACCTTTCGGTTACTGGCCCAACGCTCTAACCACTAGGCTACCTTTCGGTTACTGGCCCAACGCTCTAACCACTAGGCTACCTTTCGGTTACTGGCCCAACGCTCTAACCACTAGGCTACCTTTCGGTTACTGGCCCAACGCTCTAACCACTAGGCTACCTTTCGGTTACTGGCCCAACGCTCTAACCACTAGGCTACCTTTCGGTTACTGGCCCAACGCTCTAACCACTAGGCTACCTGCCGATCTAGACACCATAGGTCTCTACACTAGTTATTATAGATATATTAATTATTATTCAAAATAGATGTATTAACAATAATATTGTAAACAGCAACACCAAGGTAATTGGGCTGGGCTTACCTGAAGCAGCCAGGAGCACGTTGGTTCCGCAGCAGGTGAAACAGTGCAATAAGGACTTGGACCTGATGTTGTAGTTGAGCAGAGCGACTGTACATCCAAGTTTAGCCAGGGCCAGCCAGATAAACACATACATGGGCTCGTTACCCATCAAGAGGGCGACAGTGTCCCCTTCCTTCACGCTGGCGTGCTGTGAGAGCGCCCGGGCCAACTTGTTGCTCTGCTTGTCAACATCCCGGTATGTATACGAACTCTTCTCGAATACAATAAACTGTTTGTTGGGGTGTTTTTTGACCTTATCGAGAAAACAGTCCAGCATGCTGTAGAACGGTTTGCTCCTCTTGATTCTGTTAATTCGTAACCCGAGTAAGATGCAAGTCACTGTGTAGCGCAGGTCCTGCGTAAAGTAAGGATTTCTGAGATAAAGGACAAGTGGCAGTATAGCCAATCCTGCCAATATGGTATATAATAATACGTACATATTGAAAGTTAAGGTCTACTTCTTTGTGATTGTCAATAAAAGGTGTCTCCTTCTTGGCCGTGCTGTTTAAGAAAGTAACGGGTTATTGCAACACCTCCAGTCCACAACTCTCCACCACCTTTGGACGCATGTAGGCGTGAAATCCCCAACAGCCAATGGCTTTGCGAGGAATATAAAGTAAGGAAGTAGTAGGCAATTCTATTCTTCTAATTATGACCATGGCAGTGACATATTACAGACAGACACCTCTAGGGCATTGACCTCCATGGAAGGACTGGGCATCTGGCATTTATTTGCCGATTGGGCCAGTCTAACTTTTTTCCTCCGGGTGCACAATGAAAATGATCTGGATAATAATGGGGGGGTGGCCCAAAATAAAAAATGGGCCCTATGTTAGAAATGCCGGAGCTGATTTCTGGTCCCAGTTTACCCCTGCTGACCTCTATCCATAGATCTATATAATTTCTCCTTGTTTGAGAGTAGACATTTTATTATGTTATGGCCCGTGGGGCTGTAACAGCATAGGCAGGCTACATGCCTGTCCTGTTGGGAGAGTCAGAAGGCTCAAACATACGTTTTTATATTACATTGTAATAAATCTCAGCAACATCGTTCAATCACTGTCTCTGTGTTTATGGCTGTGGGTTTTCCATTAGACCATGGCTTCATAAATACATCAACCAACATATCAGTTTTCATTCTTTTATTTCCTATTTCTGTAAAAGGGTTTCATTGTTGACTCATGTCTTCTACCGTACACCAGGGGGATTCAAATCCAACAGGGACGGACTACTGCTGGTTTTCTGTTACACCTGATCATTAATTGCACCCACCTGGTGATCCAGGTCTAAATTAATCACGGATATGAAAAATATAATTTTTTTTAAAGTAGTGAAACTGTCTTCGATGCCCAGATATGAATTTGAGGGTGGTACACATCCAATATCACTGCTCTGACCCCTGGTCAAGGTGTAGGTTCTACCTAGTCTATATAGATGTAATATCTGCTCTCTGACCCCTGGTCAAGGTGTAGGTTCTACCTAGTCTATATAGATGTAATATCTGCTCTCTGACCCCTGGTCAAGGTGTAGGTTCTACCTAGTCTATATAGATGTAATATCTGCTCTCTGACCCCTGGTCAAGGTGTAGGTTCTACCTAGTCTATATAGATGTAATATCTGCTCTCTGACCCCTGGTCAAGGTGTAGGTTCTACCTAGTCTATATAGATGTAATATCTGCTCTCTGACCCCTGGTCAAGGTGTAGGTTCTACCTAGTTACATAGATGTAATATCTGCTCTCTGACCCCTGGTCAAGGTGTAGGTTCTACCTAGTCTACATAGATGTAATATCTGCTCTCTGACCCCTGGTCAAGGTGTAGGCTCTGCCTAGTCTATATAGATGTAATATCTGCTCTCTGACCCCTGGTCAAGGTGTAGGTTCTACCTAGTCTATATAGATGTAATATCTGCTCTCTGACCCCTGGTCAAGGTCAATACTCTGGTCAATACTCCTCTCCTCTGTTTCAACAACAAAACAAAAACTATTACAGTCGCTGGGACGAAGAGTGACACTTTTTCCACAAAAGTTCACGAATATAAACACAAAAATATAAACACAATATGCAACAATTTCAATGATTTTATTGAGTTACAATTCTTATGAGGAAATCAGTCAATTGAAATAAATAAATTAGGCCCTAATCTATGGATTTCACATGACTGGGCAGGGGCGCAGCCATTGGTGGGCCTAGGAAGGCATAGGCCCACCCACTTGGGAGCCAGGCCCAGCCAATCAGAATTTATTTTTCAACACAAATGGGCTTTATTACAGACAGAAATACTCCTAAGTTTCATTAGCTATCCGGGTGGCTGGTTTCAGACGATCCCGCAGGTGAAGAATGAGGGCTGGCGTGGACTAAAACAGGGAGGGACTAAGTAATGCTCATTTCTGTTTTCCGTTGTAATATATTTTTAAAATGTTTTCCATTGCATGCCCTAATGAATAGGACCCAGGAGTATTATCACCACAGATCTGTTCACAGCTTGATGATGCCTGCCACTATGGAGCTGTAGACCTGGCCAGTCATTGGTGTGTAACTCTGATTTCTCTCCTGTAGGATGTACAGAGGGTCTGTGATGCTGGCCGGGTCGAAACCTTCCTCCACTAACCTCACCTTCATCTGCTTGAAGGTCCCCGTCACCTCCAACGCATTCTGGATGGGGGTGGAGAGACAGAGAGACACAGAAAGAAAGAAAGAAAGAAAGAAAGAAAGAAAGAAAGAAAGAAAGAAAGAAAGAAAGAAAGAAAGAAAGAAAGAAAGAAAGAAAGAGGGGGCGTAGAGAGACATACAGGCTTTTAGCTCAGTGGACTATTCACTATTCATCTCCAAGGATTTGTCTGCCATTGAAATCCTTGGGCGGTCCCGCCTAAGCGTTTCTTCTGGTCGAAACAGTAAAAATGTATTTTTAAATACCTTTTTGGGATGGAAAAACATTTCAGTGTAAACTTAAATGACTAAAATATATTTTTTAATAATATAATCTTTGAGAACCAAAATAAAAGCTAGACAGTCAGGGAGAATAGAATATTACAAAAACAATGAATTTAGCATTATAGATTAGTTTTATTTTTACATTTAAGCATTATTTAACGAGGCAAGTCAGTTAAGAACAAATTCTTATTTACAATGAGGGCCTACCCCGGCCAAACCCGGACAACACTGGGCCAATTGTGCGCCCCCCTATGAGACTCCCAATCACGGCCGGATGTGATACAGCCTGGATAGTATAGATTTTTTTTTTTTTAGGTTGAACAAAAGAACACAGCATTAAACATGGCTAAATGCCTAGAATTGCAGGAAATTAGCTTTAAAACTGCAAAAAACTTGTTTGAGCTCCATTGAGACATGTGTAGAATTGTAGGAAATTTGCTTCAAAGCGCAAATATTTCTCTACATCACCAAGATGGGGGCCTCTAAAATTGTCTCTAAAATGCAGCCACACCGACGGGCTGATCGTGCTCCCTGCCACGTCCACCACTTAAGTCCATTTTTGATCCAGATAACCCCCTGATCTCATAACCACAAAAAGAGTCCACGCACTCCGATATGCTCCCACATGGCGTTTTTCAACCCGTAGGTTGAAACAAAAGCAAACATTTTTTGATTCTACTTTAAAATAAATAATAACATGAATTGTCTACAATTAATGATGTAATATAAGGAAGAAAGACTTTTGAATAGTTACCTGGATGCGTATGAAGCGGGGCCGTGCATACGCCGGTAGGTAGCTGGCTACGTGGCTGAACGTTTTGTTGCCATCAAACTGTTCTCCCCCCTTCACCGTGACGGCAGCCATTCCTATCCTCCCCTCGTTGCCTTGGAGACAGAATACAACAATCCCTCATTCCAACAACTAAACAATCAGAATGCATCATACTGTGACACGGAACCCAAACCGGCTGCACATGCGCAATTGTGCGCTATCGTGCATAAATTCATTTTGTCCCCCTACACCAAACGCGATCACGACACGCAGGTTAAAATATCAAAACAAACTCTGAACCAATGACATTAATTTTGGGACAGGTCGAAAAACATTAAACATGTATGGCAATTTAGCTAGTTAGCTTGCACTTGCTAGCTAATTTGTCCTATTTAGTTAGCTTGCTGTTGCTAGCTAATTTGTCCTGGGATATAAACATTGAGTTGTTATTTTACCTGAAATGCACAAGGTCCTCTACTTCGACAATTAATCCACACATAAAACGGCCAACCGAATCGTTTCTAGTCATCTCTCCTCCTTCCAGGCTTTTTCATCTTTGAACTTATATGGTGATCGGCATCTACACTTTCATAATATTACCACGACAACCGGCAAATCAGTTCGTCTTTCAATCACCCACGTGGGTATAACCAATGAGGAGATGGCACGTGGGTACCTGCTTCTATAAACCAATGAGGAGATGGGAGAGGCAGGACTTGCAGCACGATCTGCGTCAGAAATAGAAAGGACTTCTATTTTAGCCCTTGGCATCGCAGAAGCTCGTTGGCGCGCGGGAGCAGTGTGGGAGCAATAATTGAATAACATGGATTTCTAAATTTATTTTGCAACGCTCGCGCACGTGACGTGTCCTGACTGGTCAGCACGTGACACTTTCTGTAATTTAAAGTTCCAGTCCTTGAAAACTTGACATGCAAAACATTTTGGGACTGTATCAACTGTGGACTAATGAAAACAATACCAAAAGAGAGTTTTTAGGGGGGGAATTTTCCTTTCACTTTTAACAAGAAGTTAAGTTTCAAATGATGATCATGTGATGAGTGGAACTGTACTTTTTATACCAGCTCGCTTGCTGTGGGAAACATTGTTGTAGTTAATCTTTAGATCACTGGTTACTTTCTAGTGCTGAATGTGAAAAAGATGTTTGCAATGGAAAGCAATAGGTGAACATTTCAATTGGGAAATGCTTATAGTAATGGTTGTGTTTTTCTATTCTTATGATTGGGACCTATTGGTTAATTATGTCAGAGTGAATGGACTGCTTACCCTGTAAAACCCTCTACAGTCTAAGCCCTGTCTAAGCCGGGGGGGGGGGGGGGGGGGGGGGTTCTACTAAGCTTTATGGAATTGTTTTAAGAAGGTCATACCGAGGATAATTTCAATATTTTATTTTGAATTTTAAGACCCCTTGAAGTATGAAAAAAAAGATAGAAAAAACTGATTTGATGTAAAAATGAATTTGTCCTTACTGCTATTAGCCCATAGAAACACATTGAATAACAAGTTTGTTCTGAAGTGCCTGTCCTATTGGTCTGACAAACACCGCTCTAGCTCAGTCACCTTTCACTGCAGATGCTGAAGTGCGACATCGGCGGATGTGGTGGATTGAGGCGCCAATGCAAGATATCTCTAGTTTAAACTGACAAGATTATTATGGGGATTATTGTACTACTTAATTTGATTTTAAGGTAAAGGTTAGGGTTCCCTGCTACTTGGATTAAGGTTAGGGTTAGATTTACCTGGTACTTGGATTAAGGTTAGGGTTAGATTTACCTGGTACTTGGATTAAGGTTAGGGTTAGATTTACATGGTACTTGGATTAAGATTTAATTTATCTGGTACTTGGATTAAGGTTACGGTTAGATTTATCTGGTACTTGGATTAAGGTTACGGTTAGATTTATCTGGTACTTGAATTAAAGTTAGGGTTAGATTTACCTGGTACTTGGATTAAGGTTAGGGTTATATTTACCTGGTACCTGGATTAAGGTTAGGGTTAGAATTACCTGGTACTTGGATTAAGGTTAGGGTTAGATTTACCTGGTACTTGGATTAAGGTTAGGGTTAGATTTACCTGGTACTTGGATTAAGGTTAGGGTTAGATTTACCTGGTACTTGGAATTAAGGTTAGGGTTAGATTTACCTGGTACTTGGATTAAGGTTAGGGTTAGATTTACCTGGTACCTGAACACCGTAGACATTTGCCTCTTGGACAAAGTCTATCAGGTTGAGGATGTCAGCTACTTCAGTTGTGGCCACATTCTCTCCCTTCCACCTGTAGGGATCAAAACAACTAAATATAATATAATATATTATCTCCCTTCCTAGGGGTCAAAACAACTAAATACAGTATAATATAATATAATATATTCTCTCCCTTCCACCTGTAGGGGTCAATACAACTCAACTAAATATAATATATTCTCTCCCTTCCACCTGTAGGGGTCAATACAACTCAACTAAATATAATATATTCTCTCCCTTCCACCTGTAGGGGTCAATACAACTCAACTAAATATAATATAATATGGTTCCATATATTTGGAATGCCATACTGTAGGTCAGAATATGTACCTGAATGTATCTCCGACTCGATCCTGAAAGTAAATAAAGTTGTCCCGGCCTATCTTCAGCAGGTCTCCACTGTTAAAGTACAGATCTCCTTTCTGAAACACGTCTCTCAGTCTCTTCTTCTCTGTCTGCTGGCTGTTAGCGTATCCAACAAAAGGAGTGATGTTTGTGATCTTGGACACCAACAGTCCTGTCTCACCTTCAGGAAGACAAAACACACACACACACACACACACACACACACACACACACACACACACACACACACACACACACACACACACACACACACACACACACACCATAATGTATACCCACACCAACAGTCCTGTCTCACCTTCAAGAAGACAAACACACACACACACACACACACACACACACACACACACACACACACACACACACACACACACACACACACACACACACACACACACACACACACACACACACACACACACACACACACACACACAATAATGTATACCCACACCAACAGTCCTGTCTCACCTTCAGGAAGACAAACACACACACACACCATAATGTATACCTACACCAACAGTCCTGTCTCACCTTCAGGAAGACAAACACACACACACACCATAATGTATACCTACACCAACAGTCCTGTCTCACCTTCAGGAAGACAAACACACACACACACACACACACACACACACACACACACACACACACACACACACACACACACACACACACACACACACCATAATGTATACTCACACCAACACACACACATGAATAGCATAATGTACATTGAGATGTGTGTGATTTTCAGGTCATTATTGTACACCAGAATGTGTCCACAATAACCTCCCTGGTTAAATAAAGGCCTATACTAACACACCTATGAAAGAGCATCTCACCTTTAAGAGCTTCTACACACAGTCCGGTAGAGTCTCTGATTGGTTCATCTCTCTCTGTGTCGTATTTAATCAGAGCATAAGGAAACAGCTTCTATAAGAGACAGGAGAGACACCATGATCAGAACATAGTGAAACAGCTTCTATAAGAGAGACAGGAGAGACACTATGATCAGAACATAGTGAAACAGCTTCTATAAGAGAGACACCATGATCAGAACATAGTGAAACAGCTTCTATAAGAGAGACAGGAGAGACACCATGATCAGAACATAGTGAAACAGCTTCTATAAGAGAGACACCATGATCAGAACATAGTGAAACAGCTTCTATAAGAGAGACACTATGATCAGAACATAGTGAAACAGCTTCTATAAGAGACAGGAGAGACACCATGATCAGAACATAGTGAAACAGCTTCTATAAGAGAGACAGGAGAGACACCATGATCAGAACATAGTGAAACAGCTTCTATAAGAGAGACAGGAGAGACACCATGATCAGAACATAGTGAAACAGCTTCTATAAGAGAGACACCATGATCAGAACATAGTGAAACAGCTTCTATTAGAGAGACAGGAGAGACACCATGATCAGAACATAGTGAAACAGCTTCTATAAGAGAGACACCATGATCAGAACATAGTGAAACAGCTTCTATTAGAGAGACAGGAGAGACACCATGATCAGAACATAGTGAAACAGCTTCTATAGGAGAGACAGGAGAGACACCATGATCAGAACATAGTGAAACAGCTTCTATAAGAGAGACACCATGATCAGAACATAGTGAAACAGCTTCTATAAGAGAGACAGGAGAGACACCATGATCAGAACATAGTGAAACAGCTTCTATAAGAGAGACACCATGATCAGAACATAGTGAAACAGCTTCTATAAGAGAGACAGGAGAGACACCATGATCAGAACATAGTGAAACAGCTTCTATAAGAGAGACAGGAGAGACACCATGATCAGAACATAGTGAAACAGCTTCTATAAGAGAGACAGGAGAGACACCATGATCAGAACATAGTGAAACAGCTTCTATAAGAGAGACAGGAGAGACACCATGATCAGAACATAGTGAAACAGCTTCTATAAGAGAGACAGGAGAGACACCATGATCAGAACATAGTGAAATAGCTTCTATAAGAGAGACACCATGATCAGAACATAGTGAAACAGCTTCTATAAGAGAGACACCATGATCAGAACATAGTGAACAGCTTCTATAAGAGAGACAGGAGAGACACCATGATCAGAACATAGTGAAACAGCTTCTATAAGAGAGACACCATGATCAGAACATAGTGAAACAGCTTCTATAAGAGAGACAGGAGAGACACTATGATCAGAACATAGTGAAACAGCTTCTATAAGAGAGACAGGAGAGACACCATGATCAGGACATAGTGAAACAGCTTCTATAAGAGAGACACCCATGATCAGAACATAGTGAAACAGCTTCTATAAGAGAGACAGGAGAGACACCATGATCAGAACATAGTGAAACAGCTTCTATAAGAGAGACAGGAGAGACACCATGATCAGGACATAGTGAAACAGCTTCTATAAGAGAGACAGGAGAGACACCATGATCAGAACATAGTGAAACAGCTTCTATAAGAGAGACAGGAGAGACACCATGATCAGAACATAGTGAAACAGCTTCTATAAGAGAGACAGGAGAGACACCATGATCAGGACATAGTGAAACAGCTTCTATAAGAGAGACACCATGATCAGAACATAGTGAAACAGCTTCTATAAGAGAGACAGGAGAGACACCATGATCAGGACATAGTGAAACAGCTTCTATAAGAGAGACACTATGATCAGAACATAGTGAAACAGCTTCTATAAGAGAGACACTATATGATCAGAACATAGTGAAACAGCTTCTATAAGAGAGACAGGAGAAACACCATGATCAGAACATAGTGAAACAGCTTCTATAAGAGACACCATGATCAGAACAAGTGAAACAGCTTCTATAAGAGAGACACCATGATCAGAACATAGTGAAAAGCTTCTATAAGAGAGACACCATGATCAGAACATAGTGAAACAGCTTCTATAAGAGAGACACCATGATCAGAACATAGTGAAACAGCTTCTATAAGAGAGACACCATGATCAAACATAGTGAAACAGCTTCATAAGAGAGACACCATGATCAGAACATAGTGAAACAGCTTCTATAAGAGAGACACCATGATCAGAACATAGTGAAACAGCTTCTATAGAGAGATTATGATCAGACATAGTGAAACGCTTTATAAGAGAGCACCATGATCAGAACATAGTGAAACAGCTTCTATAGAGAGACAGGAGAGACCCATGATCAGAACATAGTGAAACAGCTTCTATAGAGAAGAGGACACCATGATCAGAACATAGTGAAACAGCTTCTATAAGAAAGTTGTCACCTTGTTTGTTTTGAAACCATCATACAACTCAAACATCACAGATGTGAGCGAAACCAAACCAACGTCAATACATTCAACTAGTCAGACAGGAAACCAACGTCAGTACATTCAGCTAGTCAGACAGGAAACCAACGTCAGTACATTCAACTAGTCAGACAGGAAACCAACGTCAGTACATTCAGCTAGTCAGACAGGAAACCAACGTCAATACATTCAACTAGTCAGACAGGAAACCAACGTCAGTACCTTCAACTAGTAGACAGGAAACCAACGAGTACATTCAGCTAGTCAGACAGGAAACCAACGTCAGTACATCAGCTAGTCAGACAGGAAACCACGTCAGTACATTCAGCTAGTCAGACAGGAAACCAACGTCAATACATTCAACTAGTCAGACAGGAAACCAACGTCAATCACTTCAACTAGTCAGACAGGAAACCAACGTCAATACATTCAACTAGTCAGACAGGAAACCAACGTCAATACATTCAACTAGTCAGACAGGAAACCAACGTCAATACATTCAGCTAGTCAGACAGGAAACCAACGTCAATATATTCAACTAGTCAGACAGGAAACCAACGTCAATACATTCAGCTAGTCAGACAGGAAACCAACGTCAATACATTCAGCTAGTCAGACAGGAAACCAAGTCAGTACATTCAGCTAGTCAGACAGGAAACCAACGTCATACATTCAACTAGTCAGACAGGAACAAGTCAGACATCAACTAGTCAGACAGGAACACTCAATACATTCAACTAGACGGAAACCACGTCAGACATTCAGTAGTCAGACAGGAAACCAACATCAATACATTCAGCTAGTCAGACAGGAAACCAACGTCAGTACATTCAGCTAGTCAGACAGGAAACCAACGTCAGTACATTAACTAGTCAGACAGGAGGAAACCAACGTCAATACATTCAGCTAGTCAGACGGAAACCAACGCAATAATTCAGCTAGTCAGACAGGAAACCAACGTCAGTACATTCAGCTAGTCAGACAGGAAACCAACGTCAATACATTCAGCTAGTCAGACAGGAAACCAACGTCAATACATTCAACTATCAGACAGGAAACCAACATCAATACTAGCTAGTCAGACAGGAAACCAACGTCAATACATTCAACTAGTCAGACAGGAAACCAAATCAATACATTCAACTAGTCAGACAGGAAACCAACGTCATACATTCAACTAGTCAGACAGGAAACCAACCTCAATACATTCAACTAGTCAGACAGGAAACCAACGTCAGTACATTCAGCTAGTCAGACAGGAAACCAACGTCAATACATTCAGCTAGTCAGACAGGAAACCAACATCAATACATTCAGCTAGTCAGACAGGAAACCAATCAGACATTCAGCTAGCAGACAGGAAACAACATCAATACATTCAGCTAGTCAGACAGGAAACCAACGTCAGTACATTCAGCTGTCAGACAGGAAACCAACGTAATACATTCAGCTAGTCAGACAGGAAACCAACGTCAATCATTCAACTAGTCAGACAGGAAACAACGTCAATACATTCAGCTAGTCAGACAGGAAACCAACGTCAGTACATTCAACTAGTCAGACAGGAAACCAAGTCGTCTACATTCAGCTAGTCAGACAGGAAATGGAACAATATACTTTCACAGAATAGGTTTTGTGTGTGCGTGTGTGTGTGTGTGTGTGTGTGTGTGTGTGTGTGTGTGTGGTGTGGTGTGTGTGTGTGTGTGTGTGTGTGTGTGTGTGTGTGTGTGTGTGTGGTGTGTGGTGTGTGTGTGTGTGTGTGTGTGCGCGCATCTACAGGGACGTGGTGGACCTGATGACTGTTATTATTCCAGTCAGCGGTGGACCTGATGCCTTTTCTTATTCTAGTCAGTCATGACCCCCATCATGATCTGAGAACTCCACTTCTTACTAATGTTACACTTTGTAAACCATTCTGATGCAGTGGTAACGTCTGTCATTCTCTGTGTTTTATGCCGTTTAGTTTCTTCTTGTTTTAATGTTGCCAATTATTGTTTATTTAAGGTTTGCCATGTATTTCCACCTCAGAATGACCTTACATTATCTCTATTCCTTCTGTGTTGAATCAGAACAATGGGTCTTTTAGCATGGAATATGTGCTCACAAAAAGGTGATGGCGTGGGCTTTGTTGTGTGGCTATCATGCTATTGTAAACATGATCAATGTGCGTTCTGCCCTGGAGTCCCTCGCCACAGACAGACACACATTGGGAGAGAGAGGCGGGGCGTTCCAACAATTAGGTGCGCTTTGAGATGTGGAAACTATGATTTCCCCTCATTTTGTCATTCTGTCAAAAATAATGTTAAACTGAATAAAAAACTACGTTTCCCACTCAAGTGGTTGAATAAAAAAAATGACTATAGTATGTGCCTGTTAAGTGCCAAATAAAGTAACAGGGTTGACGGTAACAGGTTTGAACATTTCATCTTAAATCAGCCATGATTCCCATTTTGACAAGAGAAATGGAAGCTTGTTGTGTGGAACAGGGAGGGGCAATTGAATGCAAGCTTCACAAACAAATGACGATAATTGTTAAAACATTTTAGCCTGTCTAGTTATGGGTAACAGAGTTGACGTGAGGAGTAACAGGGTTGAGTGTTGGGTACAGGGTTGACGTGTTGGTAGGGTTGACGGTGGGAACAGGGTTGACGTGTTGGGTAACAGGTTGACTGTGGGTAACAGGTGACGGTTGGGTAACAGGTTGACGTGTGTGAGTAACAGGGTTGACGTGTTGGGTAACAGAGTTGACGTGTTGGGTAACAGGGTTGACGTGTTGGATAACAGAGTTGACGTGAGGAGTAACAGGGTTGACGTGTGAGGAGTAACAGGGTTGATGTTTGGGAACAGGTTTGAGGTGGGTAACAGAGTTGCGTGAGGAGTAACAGGGTTGGCATGTTGGGTAACAGGGTTGATGTGTTGGGTAACAGAGTTGACGTGAGGAGTAACAGGGTTGGCGTGCTGGGTAACAGGGTTGACGTGAGGAGTAACAGGGTTGATATGTTGGGTAACAGGGTGACGTGTTGGGTAACAGAGTTGATGTTTGGGTAACAGAGTTGACGTGAGGAGTAACAGAGTTGACGTGAGGAGTAACAGGGTTGACGTGTTGGGTAACAGGGTGACGTGTTGGTAACAGGGTTGACGTGTTGGGTAACAGGTTGACGTGTTGAGTAACAGAGGACGGTGTTGGTAACGGTTCGTGTTGAGTAACAGGGTTGACGTGAGGAGTACAGGGTGTACGGTTGGGTAACAGGGTTGACGGTTGGGTAACAGAGTTGACGTGTTGGGTAACATGGTTGACGTGTTGAGAACATAGTTGACGTGTTGGATAACAGGGTTGACGTGTTGAGTAACAGGGTTGACGTGTTAGTAACAGGGTTGAACGTGAGGAGTAACAGGGTGACGTGTTGGGTACAGGGTTGACGTGTTGAGTAACAGGGTTGACGTGTTGGGTAACAGGGTTGACGTGTTGGGTAACAGGGTTGACGTGTGGGTAACAGGGTTGAGTGTGGGTAACAGGGTTGACGTGTTGAGTAACAGGGTTGACGTGTTGGGAACAGAGTTGACGTGTTGGGTAACAGGGTTGACGTGTTGATACAGAGTTGACGTGAGGAGTAACGGGTTGACGTGAGAGAGTAAAGGGTTGATGTTTGGGTAACAGGGTTTGAGTGTTGGGTAACAGAGTTGACGTGAGGAGTAACAGGGTTGGCATGTTGGGAACAGGGTTGATGTGTTGGGTAACAGAGTTGACGTGAGGAGTAACAGGGTGGCGTGCTGGGTAACAGGGTTGACGTGAGGAGTAACAGGGTTGATATGTTGGGTAACAGGGTTGACGTGTTGGGTAACAGAGTTGATGTTTGGGTAACAGAGTTGACGTGAGGAGTAACAGAGTTGACGTGAGGGAACAGAGGTGAGTGTTGGGAACAGGGTTGACGTGTGGGGTAACAGGGTTGATGTGTTGGGTAACGGGTTGACGTGTTGAGTAACAGAGTTGACGGTTTGAGTAACAGGGTTGACGTGTTGAGTAACAGGGTTGACGTGAGGAGTAACAGGGTTTGACGTGTTGGGTAACAGGGTTGACGTGTTGGGTAACGAGTTGACGTGTTGGGTAACATGGTTGACGTGTTGAGTAACATAGTTGACGTGTTGGATAACAGGGTTGACGTGTTGAGTAACAGGGTTGACGTGTGAGTAACAGGGTTGACGTGAGGAGTTAACAGGGTTGACGTGTTGGGTAACAGGGTTGACGTGTGAGTAACAGGGTTGACGTGAGGAGTAACAGGGTTGACGTGTTGGGTAACAGGTTGACGTGTTGGGTAACAGGTTGACGTGTTGGTAACAGGTTGAGTGTGAGTAACATAGTTGAGGTTTGGATAACAGGGTTGACGTGTTGGTTAACAGGGTTGACGTGTTGGGTAACAGAGTTGACGTGTTGGGTAACATGGTTGACGTGTTGGGTACAGGGTCGACGTGTTAGGTAACAGGGTTGGTCGTGTTGAGTAACAGAGTTGACGTGTTGGGTAACAGGGTTGACGTGTTAGGTAACAGGGTTGACGTGTTGGGTAACAGAGTTGACGTGTTGGGTAACAGGGTTGACGTGTTGAGTAACAGGTTGACGTGTTGAGTAACATAGTGACGTGTTGAGTAAACAGAGTTGATGTGTTGGGTAACAGCGTTGACGTGTTGGGTAACAGGGTTGACGTGTTGAGTAATAGGGTTTTTGTGTTGGGTAACAGAGTTGACATGAGGAGTAACAGGGTTGACGTGTTGGGTAACAGGGTTGACGTGTTGGGTAACAGGGTTGACGTGTTGGGTAACAGAGTTGACGTGTTGGGTAACATGGTTGACGTGTTGAGTAACAGGGTTTGTGTGTTGAGTAACAGGGTTGACGTGTTGGGTAACAGGGTCGACGTGTTGAGTAACAGGGTTTGTGTGTTGAGTAACAGGGTTGACGTGTTGGGTAACAGGGTCGACGTGTTGAGTAACAGGGTCGACGTGTTGAGTAACAGGGTCGACGTGTTGAGTAACAGGGTTTGAGTGTTGAGTAACAGGGTTGACGTGTGAGTAACAGGGTCGACGTGTGAGTAACAGGGTTTGTGTGTTGGAGTAACAGGGTCGAAGTGTTGGTAAAAGGGTTGACGTGTGGATAACAGGGTTGACTGTGTGGGTAACAGAGTTGACATGAGGAGTAACAGGGTTGACGTGAGGAGTAACAGGGTTGACGTGTGGGTAGCAGGTTTGAGTGTTGGGTAACAGAGTTGACTGAGGAGTAACAGTGGTTGGGGTTGGGTAACAGGGTTGACGTGAGGAGTAACAGGTTGACGGGTTGTGGTAACAGAGTTGACGTGTTGGATAACAGGGTTGACGTGTTGGTAACAGAGTTGACGTGTGGGTAACATGGTTGACGTGTTGAGTAACATAGTTGACGTGTTGGATAACAGATTGACGTGTTGGTTAACAGGGTTGACGTGTTGGGTAACAGGTTTGACGGTTTGAGTAACATAGTTGACTGGTGGATAAAAGAGTTGACGTGTTGGTTAACAGGGTACACGTGTTGGGTAACAGAGTTGACGTGTTGGGTAACAGGGTTGAGTGTTGGGTACAGAGTGACATGAGAGTAACAACGTTGAGGGTTGACGTGTGGGTAACAGGGTTGACGTGTTGGGTTAAACAGGGTCGACGTGTTGATAACAGGGTTTGTGTGTTGAGTAACAGGGTTGACGTGTTGAGTACAGGGTTGTGTGTTGTGGTAACAGGTTGACTGAGGAGATAACATGGTTTGACGTGTTGGGTAACAGGTTAACGTGTTGGGTAACAGGGTTGACGTGTTGAGTAACAGGGTTTGGTGTTGGGTAACAGAGTTGACATGAGGAGTAACAGGGTTGACGTGTTGGGTAACAGGGTTGATGTGTTGGGTAACAGGGTTGACGTGTTGGATAACAGGGTTGACATGTTGGGTAACAGGGTTGACGTGTTGAGTAACAGAGTTGATGTGTTGGGTAACAGGGTTGACGTGTTGGGGTAACAGGGTTGACGTGTTGAGTAACAGGGTTTGTGTGTTGGGTAACAGAGTTGACATGAGGAGTAACAGGGGTGACGTGTTGGGTAACAGGGTTGACGTGAGGGAGTAACAGGGTTGACGTGTTGGGTAACAGGGTTTGAGTGTGGGTAACAGGTGAGTGTTGGGAACAGGGTTGACGTGTTGGGTAACATGGTTGA